>NC_054472.1:20821065-20966065 GCF_017639515.1 Carcharodon carcharias | reverse complement strand
CGAGACCTCCAGCTCGTCCATCTCCTCCTCAGCCACCTCGTCTCCCCATTGCAGCACCAGGTTGTAAAGGGCGCAGCAGACGACAATGATGCATGGAACCCTCTGTGGACTGTATTGCAGGGCACCGCCAGACCGGTCCAGGCACAGGATTCTCATTTTCAACATTCCGATGGTTTGCTCCACCAAGTTGTGAGCCGCAGCATGAGCCTCATTATGCTGTCGCTCTGCAGCAGTCTGAGGCTGCCACACGTGTGTCATCAGCCATGTCCTCTGTGGGTAGCCCTTGGAGCCATCCCTGCAGCCTCTGTGTGCCCTGGAAGATGTCAGGGATCTGTGACTGACTGAGAATGTAGGAATCGTGGACACTGCCTGGAAACCATGCTCAGACCTGCAGGATGTGTTTGTGGTGATCGAACACCAGCTGCACATGCAGCAAATGGAATCCCTTGCAGTTGACATAGTCGGCTGCATGTTACGATGGAGATCTGAGTGCCACATGAGTGCAGTCGATGGCACCCTGCACCTGTGGGACACCTGAGATATGGTCAAATCCGATTTCTCTTGCATCCTGGCTTTCCTGGTCCCAGTCAAAATGCACAAAGTTGTGTGCCTTCATGAAGATGGTGCCTGTGACCTCAAGGGTGCATTTGTGGGTGGAGGCTTGTGATACCCCACAGAGGTTACCTGTGGAGTCCTGAAAGGAGCCACTGGTGTAAAAATTGAGCGCCGCTGTCACTTTCACTCCCACTGGCAGTGGATGCCACATGGCAGGGACATGGGTCCCTGTGGCACCAAATCCTGCAGCAGCTGGCAGATGTGACCGACCAGTTCCCTAGACATGTGCAGTTTTTGGTGACACTGGTTTTTGGTCATCTGCAAGAATGAAAGGTGGTGTCTATAGACCCTGGGTCTGACTAGGTGCCAACATGCGACAGCTCTCTGTGGATCTTCAGCAGCGAATGCAGGAGCCCCAGCTGCCCCTTCCTCCTGAGGGTGCTGCTCCTCCCTCTGCTCAGCCAGGCACCTCTGTCGCTCCTTTCTCCTTCGTCTCCACTCTCTGTACGTCATGTGGCTTACAGCTGGTTCATCAGCCTCCATGCTCCTAATGTACTCCTGCAGGATGAAAGAGAGAGATGCGTGGGCTAGCATGGGTTTTCTAAAAACCTCCCTTTGTTAAGTCTGAAGGCCTTTTAACGCATCCCGGAGAGTGCTGGCCACCACTTGGATGGCTGCCCGAAACCCCACCCACCTCCTCCCCACTCCACCTGACCGATTGGCAGCAGCTTCACCCACTGGACTGCTTGCCGTACTCTCAGCTCAGGCACAGGCATTCTCCTAAGCCACACTGCAAGGCTGCACTGTTAGCTTGAACCGTGGGGGAGACTGGTCCAAATTGGGATGCTGACATTGCAAGGGGCTGTGAGCACCTCCATCAGTGACTGCTCCATGACCAGTTTTAACAAGGAGATTGTACAACATGCCCAGTCATCCAGCTGTCCTGCAGCCCACTAAAATACTCATTAGTTTGCAGTCTGTGTCTGAGGGGTGAAAAACTCTGGAGCATTTGGTGATAATTTCATGCCACTGCGTTGCCCGAGTGGGCAGGTGAGCTGGAGGCCCCACTCCACGCACGTCAATGTGGCTGCATTCAAACTGTCTCAGCTGTGGAGGAATGGTCAACTGAAACAAGGTTCCCCTGATGCGTGGCCTCTTCCCTCACCCCTGCACATGCTTGTGCGCCACTGTCAATTGCAGTGCAGCTTTTGCCTCCTGCCCCCTCTGCAAACACGCCTCAACCTTGAAGTCCAACAGGTGACCCTGGTGAGCGCTGTGCAACATCACGTGTACTCACCTCCAAGTTCCCCTCAAAGTGCAGCCTGCCAAGTGCATGACTTGTGTATGCCGTTGTGAAACACGTTGGCGTGATTGCTCGGATGATCCAGCATTGGGGGGAATGATTCCGGCAGCTGGGCTTACACTGATATTATAGATGAATTACAATGAGGTTCCTGACGTCTGCCTGCCATTGACAAGCAGATTGGAACAGCATCGCAGAACCAATTTTTGGCCCTCTCGCCATATTGGCCACTCACACCGATGAACATGCCCGAACCCAGCGGGCACGGAAAATTCCACCCAGGATCTCCCATTTCCAACCAGTTTCCATCCGTTGGACAAATTAAAATTAGGTGAGAACATCTAAACTGAATGGTAGAACCTACAGCACTCTCTCAAAACTGCACTGGTGTCAGTCTCAGCATTAGCCTGACCAACATAGTATTGTGCTTACCTACATTAAATGTCACCAGTCAGATACTGACCCATCTCTCCATTGCATCCTGACATGATTATAATCCTGTTTTCTAATGCTCTGACACTGATGCAGATCTGCATGTCACCCATGAACTTGCAAACAATTTACCCAATACTTTCGCCCAGGTCATTAATAAAGACCATGAAGAGTAATGACCCAAACACACCATCCTGACTTGGAAATATATCGCCGTCTCTTCACTGTCGCTGGATCGAAATCCTGGAACTCCCTCCCTAACAGCACTGTGGGTGTACCTACACCACATGGACCGCAGCGGTTCAAGAAGGCAGCTCACCACCACCTTCTCAAGGGCAATTAGGATGGGGAATAAATGCTGGCCTAGCCAGCGAAGCCCACATCCCGTGATCAAATAAAGAAAACAGGGCAGGACTCCAGTAGTAACCTGCTTCCATGAAGCACCTGACAACTTTTCACCTACAATGGTACAACCCATCTCGGTTTTGACACAGATCCAATCGAATGCAGCACCATCTTTTAAAATGATCAACAGTGCAATTTTTTTGTTGAAAGTTCAAATTTCAATGTCTACACCTTTATCTTTATCCACCAACCTAGTAACCGTGTGAAGAATTCTACCAAGAATGGGGGCGGGGCAGGGGGATTAGAAATAAAGACAAACTCATATGAAACCAGCTAATATAAAGTTACTGCCCTCCACTTCTATGGATACAGTTTCACTAAGACTACTGTGTTGTAGAAAAGTAGGGCGAGGGCATTGCTTGCAACAGGTCTTAAGTTAAAAGAGTGAAATGTTCCTACTGGATGTGTAGGTTATGTCAGGAAGCAAGACCGTGAAAGGATAATGACAGCGATAAACAAATGAAAGATCTCCAAAAACGTTGCATTTGAAGAAGACAGAAGCCCTTAAGTACTTAGCCCTGCTGCAAATTAAACACACACCACATCTCACAGCTTGCACACACTGCCAGTTATTCAACTGTGCCAGTCACATCACCCAAACTGATGGCAACAGACTTGTTGAAACACTTGCCTCCATCTTATGGGACAAGTTGGCAAGCAGGGAGCTAAATGGATGGGGAATGGCCCGGCCGCATGCCCTTACCCTGATGGAGGAAATGGTGCTCGCCATCATTTGAACAACCATTGCTGACGGTATGGTCAATGGCAGGCCTGAAACCGTTGATGAAGACGGGCCTACGAGGTGGTGGAAGCAGAGATGGTGAATAATTTCAAAGGAAGCTGGGCGGGCACGTGACATAAATAAACCTGCAGGGCTACGGGAATAGAACGGGCGAATGAAACTAATTGGATAACTCTACAGAAGCCGACATGGACCTGATGGGCCGAATGGCCTCCTTCTGTGCATTAATGACTCCATATCTCTGTGCAATGCTTATACATTTGAATAATCATCAGTTAAGCTATATTATGTCACAGCCAAAATTACTTCCCGATTTTGTAAAAATAAAATCGATGAGAATTTTTCTATGATCTTTAGGGCGGAGTAATTCCAGAATTGCACTAAGCGTGATTGCGGGTGGGAAAGATTTCCCCGCCAGCCACAATGGCAGGTTTTCGTGTCATATTGTCCCCTTGCCACCTCATTAAATATGTAGGAAACACACCGTCTCGCTGGCGGGCGGTCTCCGATTTGCCTGCCACACCATTACCTCACTGCTTCCTCACGCAGGGCGCCATATTTAAACTGTCCAGGAGGGCACCGGTAAAGACATGGCTGCAGAAGCCAATGAAGAGCGCAGCCCCCCGATTCAGTAGCGCACCCCTGGGATGCCGCTGCGATGTCCTCTAACCCTGCCCTGGCTGCAGGAACCCCATCAGTCTCACCACTCCAGCTTGGGAGGTGGAGGCAGAGGTGGTCAGTGCCAACGCTGCACACAAGAGGCTCACCATCCAGCGCAGAAAATGGATGAGTGATCTTATCTGTGCCATCAGGGTGAGGCAACCATCTCATCACTCTACACTCACACACTCACAAGGCCATCACACGTTCACTGGCATCTCACTCACTGCCAACTCAAGGGACACATCACCGCTTGCTCTCTGACACACACCGGCCTGGATTTTACCTGTGGCGGGCACACGCGATCAGTGGGCCTGGGAGCGGTTGGGAAACAGACCACCCACTACGATCGGCCCCCGACTACAATTTCACGCTGGCTGGCCAGTTAACAGCCAGTCAGCATGAAACGCGCGCTGAAATGCTCAGGCGGGAAGAGGGCGGACGATGACATTTCCGTGGGCGCGGGGTGAGCGCTGCGAGAAAGCTCCCTGAAGGCAGACAGCTGCCTCGGGGCGGGGGGAGGGGGGGGTGGGTGTGTGGTGGGGCGCAGGCCTGAAAATGCTCAAGTAAAGGCTTTAAAAGCTGAAAAATAATGTCCGCGCTTCACAACCAATCACCTGAAAATACAGCTGATAAAAACGTTGCCCACAAATATGTATTTCAATTTTATTTCATGACAGGAATTTCATCCCACCCTTGGATGAGGTTTGATGAAAAATGCAAAGGCCGCCTGGCCGATTCTCCCATCCACCAACTGTAAGGTTGGATGGGGGTCACCGGAAATCGGGGACGATTGTGCTGTTAATGAGTTTGATTGGCCTCTTAATTGTTGGGATGGGCGCACTTCCGACTCTTGCGCCCGGCAAGCAAAATAGCGCCTGATGCGACAGGACGCTCGCCCGATGTCTTCTCGCGTGGTTTATACACCTGATTGGGTCAGGTTTGCACCCGCCCGCGGGGTGTAAAATTCTGCCCACCGTCACCTCACTACCTGGCCTCATCCCCTCCTCAGCCCTCACCACCCTGAGCAAACTTGCACAGATCAAAAGGTGCCCCCACAGACACACCCCGGGGATACCTCCCTTTCCCAGCTTAGCCCCCGTCCTCCAGCCCCTTCCCTGGTCTGAGGCCACTTCTCCCCCTTCCCTAAACAAGCCCTAGTCCTGCAGCCATTGAAAAACCATCCCCTGCCTTAGGGCTGGTCTGGTCAGTGGAGACCTGCCCGTGAGCCCCCCTAAAAGTGATGTGGTGCTGCCTGCGAAGCCTGGAACTGGTGACTGCTAGTGCTGCCCGAAGCAAGGTAGGCAAACAAGCCTTGAAGTCCCGAGCGAAGTGCAGCTCGCTGGATGCACGTCTCCTGTGTACAATTGTGAAACACGCTGAAGTGCCAGGGTGATTCAGCGTGGGGGGATGATTCTGGCGAGCAGGGCTTATAGTGAGATGATAAAATGTTGCAATTAGGCTCCCGATATGCGGGGAAACACAGCCCGCCATTGATGGGTGGAGCATACGATCATAAACTGAATCACGATGGTGTGAAACCGATCTTTGGCCTTCTCGCCATATTGTCCCCACCCCCCACCCCAGCCCCGCCATGACGCCCCAAGCCAATGGGGTTGGAAAATCTCCGGCCTTGGAGCGATATTTTCCTCTTGGGTTGGATTTAATGAAGATGCAGATGGGAATGAATCAGTTTGCGAGATCGATAGGAAATGTAAACACGGTTTTCTTCCATTTTTATTGCTCCTCATCATCTCATGGTGTACCGCATGTTACTGTGGGTAGGTACTGCGTCATCCAGCCCACCTGCCCTCAGGCCTATTGAGGCCCTTAAGTTGCCAATTCAAGGCTACCTAAGTGTTTATAACAATGCCCCTCAATAAATGGAAAAGGTTGCTTGTTACATTTTGCTAAACTCTAAAAAGAGGTAGGAGTAATCAAGTGAATTTTATGCTGTTTAATCAGATGGGATAAATACACAAATAAGATTTCTTTGTGGACTGTCAGGTTTGATCATTTGTTTCAGAAAGAAAGAAAAGGATGTTACATGAGGCAGGTGTCAACTTGTGCACCAATGGTGGGATAAGACGTAGACATATCCTACATCTATTGAAACACAAACAGGAACACGTGAGTCACAGAGCTCTGGCTGTAATCCCATCCCATGTAAGGCAAGGTCTGTTGTGCTTGTTAAGTCAGGTTATTGAAGTAACACACCTCCTCTCAAGTTCAGGCAGTATTCAACCAAGAGTTGACCCTGCGATGTGTTGCCAAGTGTTTGAACCTAGTGGAGCTTGTGAACTCGTTTCAGGTTCCTGTCACACATGGCCACATGAAAAGCAACATTAAATATGGGCATCCCAAATTTGTCATCCATTTTATGGCCCTGCTGAAAGTGAGGTAGAAGCTATTGCACCAGGGAAGGATATTTGGGAGCTATTGTTCACAAGAAGCTCCATGAGTCAGACCAAGTCTCCATAGATCGGAAAGTTAATTATGTTTATCAAATGCTCCTCGGTATCAGTGTCTGGTGAGTAAAATGAGCTTCATGATATCTTTGTTCTGGCACTTTTTATTAAACTTTGTGCTTGGAGCAAGGCATTGTACATGTAACATCCTGTTTTGGGTTCGTTACTTGTGACGATGTAAGGGGCAAACCTTTGGGGGGAACTTTATGCCCTTTCCCACCAGCTTATTTGAAGGCTAGGGTGGCACATAAAATAAAACGGGTGGCTAGCCCACTGCCTTCTCAGCAACCCTGTGCTGTACCGCATGTTACTGTGGGTAGGTACTGCGTCATCCAGCCCACCTGCCCTCAGGCCCATTGAGGCCCTTAAGTTGCCAATTCAAGGCTACCTAAGTGCCTCTTTCCCCCTCTGCCACTATAATATGGTGGGCAGGGGAAGGCAGAAGGAAAGTGGCCAGCCCATTTTTTTCCCAGCTTGGATCGAAGGACTGGAAGGAAGGGGGGGTTGTACCTCCTTTGGGAGGTCCCCTGGTGCCCATCAGGGGCACACCCCAAGATGGTATCAACCCTTTGTGTCTTATGGACCCAATCCCCCAACCCTCTCCCCTACCTTGCTAGGGGCCCTGTAGTAATTATGGTTTTATTTGGTGTGTGATGTACCTTTAAAAATAATACTTGTTAGGAAAAATCACATGATTGGTGGTAATCAATGGGAGAGTAGTGAGGCCTACCTCAGCAGACAGTGTGGAGATAGGGTTGGAGTTGAAAGCACACGTACAGTTGCTGCAGAGTATATTGTAAATAAACTTAAAGTTTCCCCTCAAGAAGCGTCTGCAGATCAACTCTATCATTAATAGCATGACTCGACCACCCTACAACAGTCCCCAGTCAAAAAACCCTGACTTACCTTTTAGTCTGGCCACCATGTTCTTCCTTTTGGGGACTCCCTCGTAGCCCCAGTGGCAGCCACTACTGTGTCCTGAAGCTGCTGGGTCTACTCAGCTGTTGGCCAATCCGATTGGCTGGCAACTCTTGAGGGTGGAATTTCCTTTCCTTGAGAATTCCCACTCTCATCTCATTAAGGACACCCTTAACATATTATCACTTTGGGGCAGCCCTTTATAAAGCCAGTGAGCTGCCAACCAACTTTTCTACTGGTGAAGTGGGGGAGGGAGGGGGCCGGTGGAAGCAATATATCCCCACTCCACCCCACAACCCCCTCTCCTCCCCCCACCACCCCCCCCACCACCACCCCCGATAAAATTCACCTCTTTATTTCTGGAAAAAAGGAAAAGTGTACCCCTTAGTTTGTTGCTCAGAACTACAATTTCTGATGCAGTTTTACAATGGATAAATTCACGGACAGTTCAATTAGAACTCTCTCTATAATCTTGAAAAAGAAGTATGAGAGGAATTCTTTCTTTTCCAAGTACTCCCATGGCTATATGAAGAAATACACTGACAAATATGTCTGTTGCCTTTAGGAAAAAAGATTATTTCCATTTTTGGTGGAATGCTTTACTTGCTATTCTAGTCTCTTTCCAGAAGCATAAACAGTGTGGAACAATATCCTGCCAGTGCCTGAAAACTCCAGAATCAAGTGAAATGAGGCATTCCAGGGTGTACCCTGGGCTTTCCTGTCTTCAGATTTGATTTATATTTTTATTATTGCTTTCTGAGAATTGTCTAAAGCGAAGGCCAGAACTGTCCCAGTTTTGTGCTGAGTGCAGCAGCGGGCGTGAGAAACCATATTTTACCCGCTGGCAGCAATGGCAGGTTTTCACGCGGTATCGCCAGCTTCCCGGTGTGTCCCGCCTCATCGATTGTGCACTCACAGCAAACACATTGGATCGCTGGCGGGCGGGCTCAGATTCGCCTGTCATGCTGTGATCTCAGTGCTTCCTCGATCCGACTGCCATACTTAAAGCGCGCCACAGTGCAGCCAACTTCATGTCTACAATCCAGGACTGCTCCAGGACACAGATAGCCCCGAAAGCAAATGTGACGGCAGCTCCCAAATTCAGGGACGCCTCTCTGGGGCACCAGCTGGACGCAGTGGAAAGCCGCTGCGGTGTCTTCCACCCCCACTCTGGCTGTAGGAGGTCCACCGGTGTCACCGATCCGGCCCGAGAGGCAGCGGCAGTCAGTGCCACCGGAGCACAAAGGAAGTCAGCCAACCAGTGCAGGAGGAGGATGAATGATCTCATCTGTTCTGCCAGGGTAGTTAAACACTGCATCACACTCAATACATACTCCCAAACCCATCACACACCCACAGGGATCTCGCATCTCAAGGGACAACATCATTAACTTTCACACAAACCCTCACATCTCCATCAGGCTCATATCCTCTGGAACTGTTGTCCTCATCCTGTCCATGGCTCCACTCACCACACAAACATTCCTCACAGTGCCATGTGTCCTGCTCACAGTCTCTCCAACGCACTCATCTCACTATCCCGAATATTTTCAATGCCCCTTGCTGGGGTTCTCTTTCAGTTGTCCACTTGAGCTGACCTGCATTTCCACCCAAAACCCCTATCCTTCGACCTTCCGACAATACTCTTCCAGCCCGAATCCTTGTCACTCAATGATGTCCAGGTGAACTTGCGTGTTCCCTACCTTCCTGAAAATCCCACCCCCTTCTACATTGACCCCCCTGACCTCCTCCTTCCCACCCCACCATGTCTGTGTTTACCTTCGTGTCCCCAACAACACCCTCGCAGCTCCTTCTACTGTTACTGTCACACCCTCACCCTCCCATCCTATCAGCTCCCCCTGCCCCCTGTTACTCTAACCATCCACTCCTACCATGCCCACCCAGGGTTCTATCCCCAAGGAGCAGTCATTGACTCCACAGATCCCTCCCTTGCACATTCGCTTGTCATTCCACCCCCCGCAAAACCCTCCTCCCCCCGCAACCCATTCCTCCCTCTTACAGATTCTTCCTCCTTACTCCTTCCTCCACCCTTACTCCCTCCTCCACCCTTACTCCTTCACGTACTCCCTTCTCCCACCAGACAACATCCCACCTCCAGACTCCCTCCTCCTCCCCCTGGATACCTCCTCCCCTCAGGATTCCCTCCTCCCCCCAGACACCTTACCCTATTTGAACTCCCTCCCTTTACACCTACCTCCCCACTTGCACCATTCTCCCCCATTACACTTTCCACTCTCCTGACTTCCTCCTTCCCCCGTACTCCCTCCTCCCCAAGTACTCCCTCCTTCCCCTGGATACCCTCCTCCCCCCTCCCAACATTACCCTGCCTAACACCTTCACCCCACCCCCCCACCCTGCAACCTCACCCCCCCTCCCTAAAACCTTCTTCCCCAACCCCTTCCAACCTCACCGCACCCTCCCCTCCAGTACACCTTCCTCTCCCACGCACACATAGAACTTCCTTACCCCCAACCCCCCTCGTCGATCACTGTATCAGCCCATGGCCAAGTCTGTGTAGTTCCAAAGACCCCATAAAGTTGAAGCTGCTGCGTGGAGACCTTCCAACTTCGGAGAGCTGCTTCGCGGCGGATCCATGTGCATGAGGATCCACCCGCCATGCGATGCACGTGATCCTCCAGGGTCCGGTAGCTGCATGGCCTCCAGCATCTTCTCCTCCCCGATGTCCGCGATCTGAGCAAGGACCTAAAGGTGAGTCCCGACTTCTGCATGCCACGCTTGTCCAGATGCATCCTGGGCCGGCGTGTTTTCCAGGTGTGTGTGGGGGGGCGTGGAGTGGGTGGGAGATGATTCCGCTTGGGCCTTACTAACCGGAGGCAAGTCGTGTTCACGCCGCAGCCTCCGGTGTGATTTGCGATCCGCCGTGGAGGACGCCATCGGATGATCCCGCTGGGAATTCATGCCAGCGGTTCCTGCCCCTCCCCCGATTCCTCCCCGTCCCCACCCGTCATGACGCCTGCCGCAAACCGGGGGCGGACAAAATGCCTGCAAAACTCACAATGGGGAGATTTTCCTGGGTCTTAAATGGAGGGAAATCAATTATTCCCACCCACCCCTTGCTCAAAATCTATTACATTTCGGTGCAGACTCGATGGGCCGAAGGGCCTCTTCTGCACTCTGTGATTCTGTGATTCAGTGATTTCCAACTTTTCCCTCTGATGAAAGGCCACAGGCTCTCCACAGACGCAGCCTCAAATGCTGAGTATTTACGGAATTTTCTGTTTGCGTTTCAGATTTCCCACTTTAGCATTCCGCTCCTTGAAAATCAGGTGCTTTCCTTTCCACTCTGCCCTGTCCAGCTTTTTGATATTCCCTGGACCCAGGGAACCAACCGGGTGAATCCGGGTATGGACGCGGGAGAACCTCTCCTACAATTCAGCAACTCTCACATAAGGGCATCTGTTGTTTCCTTGCTCTCCGCTGATCTTCACTGCAGATAACCTCCTGACCTGTGCAACCAGCTCTGCCTGAAGCATCAATGGCTATTTTCACAAGCAGAAACAGAAAAAGCATCTTGTTTGTACTGCAGGAATCAATGGAGTCATCTTCATTCTACCCCCTCCCCCTGCAAGGGTCTTAAGCAAAATAAGTTTGGGAAAACTCAACTCAGCCCCATGTGGCTATGAGGTTACATCCCAAGCTGCCTAGAACTAATTAGTATTTAATAGTCTCATTCAGAAAAGCCACAAAACACTGGTGTAGGACAGAGAAGCATTTTACCTGTAATCACGTCGTATATGACCTGGAACGTTTTGATGTTGTCAAAGTGAAGGGGTTGTGGGTAGCTTGCATGAAATCTGCTGGACCAGTACAAAAGGTCGGGGGATTTTAAACATAAGTTACGTCAAAAATACATTGTGTGCCCGTGGTCTTTAATGCTGGTTTAAAAATAATCTTGTGCCAGAGCCGAACCCTGTCCAAATTACTGGCCACCCTGTCAGCTTGAAATAATGAGGTTGGCGGTATTTTCACTGGTTGTGGCCATTCGCTGGGTCAATTGAGCCAGTATTTTTTGGTACAAAGGCGCTAGCTTTTGAAAGTGTTTACATATTTTAAAAAATCTTTCAGGACTGACTTTACCAATGAAACTAATAAGCGGTACAGTACAGATTTTTCATTAAAGTTATTCTCAGTGTTTTGAAACCAGGTTAACCTCAGGTGGTCGAATAGGCTCTGTTGAAAAATACTTGTTTTTTTTTTGCGATCCACCCGCTTTCTGCTGGATTTATAAACCGGCACCAGGTTACGACTCTTAAATATATCAAACAATAGTTATCAATGCAAGAGAAAGAAATAGGTTCCATTGCCCTGACCAGTTGTGCTGGTTCATGGAAGAACTTGCGTTTGTAATTATGCAAATTCACCACGAATTTCACTTTGAAAAGCCAGCTCAGTTTCGAGTACGATTTGTGCCCAGATTCTTGATTGCCCCAGATTATGAAGTGTGATGCAATATTGAATTTTCCTACAGTGAGGTCCCTCACCTGATCGGCAGGAAAAATAAACACCAAGATATTTTACTGGAAAATTAACAGTAAGATAATTTCTTTACAGAAGACGAGTTTCCAATTATATCCCATTATTGCTGCAAGTGAAATGCCCACATCACGGAGCACAGTCCAGCCTTGTATGATGTTCCAAGGTTAGTTTATTCCTATCATTTTTATGTGCTTTTTGCTAGGTTGCATCAGCAACTAGGAGCTCATGAGGGCTGGGGCTTTGAGGGATTGGGCAGAGAGTGCCTCAAGACTTTCAAGCTGAGAAAATTTACATGAACGCAGCCAGGTGCATATATTTTCTGGCTGCCGTACTTGTTTCCCATTGCCATGATTTAGTAATACCTCTGCAGGTCACGTGACTAACCCTTGAACCAATGACCGTATTATTGGTTGTGATAGGCAACACTGTCATTTTGATCAGCTGCCTCTGCCATTTCCCTCCCTTTCCCTAGCCCACCAGGCCTCCAAGCCTCTAAGCCTCCCCCCCAGACCCCGTCCGAGCTCTCTAGCTTCTCTCCAGTCTCTCCTCCTGCTCCTGCCCTCCCTGAGCTCATCTTGTCCATGAGACCCAACTCCTGTTCTCTCAACCATTGCCCCACTAAGCTATTGACCATCCAGCTTCCCTTTTCCTGTTTCTCATGTAGACTGATATTGTCAACTGTTCTCTCTCTTCAGGTGTTATCTCTTTACCTCTCTCTCCTTCAAATCTGCTTTCACCCGTATCCTCCAAAAAACCAACCCTTGACTCCTCCGCCCTTGCAAACTACCGTCCATCTCCAACCTCCTTTCCTCTCCAAAGTCCTTGAACCTGTTGTCGCCTTCCAAATTCATGCCCATCTTTCCTGGAACTCCATGTCTGAATGCTTCTAACCTGGTTTCTGCCCTGTCACAGTACGGAACCGCCTCTTATTAAAATCACTAACTACAGCCTATGTGACTGTGACAAAGGTAAACTATCCATCCTTGTCCTTCTTGATCTGTCTGCAACCATTGACATTGCTGACCATCACATCCTCCTCCAGCACCTCTCCACCGTTGTCCAGTTGGGTGGGACTGCAATCACATATTTCCATTTTTACTCATCTAACCTTGTATTTATATAGTGCCTTTGATGTAAATCATCACAAACGACTTTTATCCTGTCCCGCTCTGTTACCTCTGGTGTCCCCTAAAGACTTAGTCTTGACTCTCTTCATTTTTCCATCTAAATGCTCTCCATTGGCAACATTATCTGAAAACTAGTTATTTTCCATATCTATGCTAACCACACCCAGCTTTACCTCAGCACTGCCTCTCTTGACCCCTCCACTGTATCTAAACTGTTAGACTGCTTGTCTGACTTCCAGCCTTGGAGGGACAGAGATTTCTTCCAATTAAATATTGGAAAGACTGGAGCCATTGTCTTTTGTCCCCGCCTTAACCTCACCATTGACTCCATCCATCTCCCTGGCAATGGTCTGAGGCTGAGCCAGACTTCACAGTCTTGGTGTCGTACTTGACCCCGGGATGACCTTCTGATACATATCCACGGCATCACTAAGACTGCCAATTTCCATCTCCATAACATGGCTGACTCCATCGCTGCCTCAGCTCATCCATACTTTTACTGCCTCCAGACTTGACTATTCCAATGCACTCCTGCTGATCTCCCAAGGTCTACCCTCTATAAACTTGAGGTCATGCAAAACTCTGCTACCCAGGTCTTAAGCCGCACCAAATTTTAAAATTCTCATCCTTGTTTTCAAATCCCCCCAAGCCTCCCTATCTCCATAATCTCCTCCAGACCCACAACCCTCCAAGGTAGCTGCACTGCTTTAATTCTGGCCTCTTAATCATCCACAATGTTAAATGTTCCACCTTTGTTGGCCGTGCCTGGGGCCCTAAACTCTGAAATTCCCTCTCTAAATCTCTCTCCCTACCTCACTTTCCTCCTCTAAGAGACTCTTCATGCCTATCTCGTTGACAAAGCTTTTAGTCATCTAACCTACTATCGTCTTATGTTACTCAATGTCATATTTTGTTTCACAATACCCCTGTGAAAGGCCCTGAGATACTTTATTAAGTTAAAGTCACTGCACAAATACAACTTCTTGTTTTCAGTAACAAATTATACCTGCAGTACACACTTTTCCCATAGGTGGCAGTGTTACACTTCCATTATCTCACATCTCATCCTTTGTTGGTCCGGAGGTGGTGCTGAGGCCTCTCCCAGGTTCTTGCTTCAACCACAACTAAAAAAGTATGAGCAAAGCCAAGAAAGATCCATTTGTGGGTTAAAAGTTTGTTTGCAACTTTCTTTGCACTGCAGATATTTTTCAAGTCGCTTGAACGGGAGGAAAGAGGTAGCGGGCAACAAGGAAGATTAGGCAAACCCAACCTGGAGCCAGGAAGCTCAGCCTGTGGGCAAGTGACAGAATGGCGCAGCACTCAATTCCCGTTTGATGATTGGCGAAGTGAGCATGTTGCTGAATGAGCCGGGTGCAAAGATGTTTGCCTTGTTTGGGGTTGGAAGGGCCCGATACACCGTAACTGGCAGAAGATGCCACCAGGCTGAACACTGCGCACAGAAGCTATAGAGCCTGGATATAATTACGAGAGAAGGCAGCATGCTTGAAGGAATTGAGCAAAATAAAATTACGCAAATATGCTGTGCACTAGTTAAAGTAGCCAAAGATGAATGTCACAAGAGTGTTGCTTGTCAAACGTTCCACATTTACTGTTTCCCTATGCTAAGCCCTAAAACGGCAGCTTTTTCAAAGCATCTCCATACTTCAGCAGAGCAATGTCCAAGTTACAATATACAGCTGAAAGCCTCAGTACCTTCCAAGGACTACAGACATCTAAGCCTTGTAACACAACCTACTGGCGTGATGCATAGCTTCCTACCCGACACTCGGGATGGGCTGTTTGGACACATGTGCTGTCACTATGTTTCTTGAACTTATTTCTCAACTTCCTACGTTGGCAAGGAGCTTGGGAGATAGGTGATCAACACTATGAATAAAATTCACAGAATCACAGGAATGTTACAGTTCTGAAGGAGGCCATTCTGGCCATCATGTCTGCACCAGCTCTCCAAGTGAGCAATTCCCTTAGTGCTATTTCCCTACCTTCTCCCAGTAACCTTGCACATTCTTCCTTTTTGAATAACTGTCTAATTCCCTTTTGAATGAATGAAATTGCCTTTACCACACTCTCAGGCAGTGCATTCCAGACCTTAACCGCTCGCTGCATGAAGAAGTTTTTCCTCATGTTGCTTTTGTTGCTTTTACTAATTACTTTAAATCTTCTCGTTCTTGATCCTTTCACAAGTGAGAACAGTTTCTCCCTATCTACTCTGTCCAGGCCCTTCATGATTTTAAATACCTCTATGAAATCTCCTCTCAGCCCTCTTTTCTCTAAGAAAAACAGCCTTAACTTCTCCAAGCTATCTTCATAACTGAAGTTCCTCATCCCTGGAACCATTATTGTGAATCCTTTCCACACCCTCTCCAATGCCTTCACATCCTTCCTAAAGTGTGTCACCCAGAACTGGACACAACTAGTACCCTGCACAAGTTCACCATTACCACATTGCTCTTGTACTCTATGCTCCTATTAATAAAGTCTAGGTATTATAATACTTTATTAACTGTGCTCTCAACCTGTCCAGCCACCTTCAATGAATTATGCACATATACACCCAGGTCCCTCTGCTTCTACACCCTCTTCAGAATTGTGCCCTTTATTTTATACTGTCTCTCCATGTCCTTCCTACCAAAATGAATCACTTCACATTTCTCTGCATTAAAATTCATCTGCCACCTGTCTGCTCATTCCAACTAAGCTGTCTGTGTCCTTTTGAAATTCACACTATCTTCCTCACAGTCCACAATACTGTACTTCCAAGTTTTGTATCATTCACAAAGTTTGAAATTATGCCACCAAGGTCAAGGTCATTTATACATATTGGGAAAAGCAAGGGTTACAATACTGACCCATGGGGAATTCCACTACAAACCTTCCTCCAGTTCAAAAGACACCCATTAACTACTACTCTTATTAGAGCACTTATTGGAAACTTGGTAACTTGGGCATAATTTTTGACCCACCCCCACCACCCCCCTGCAATGAGAGCATGAAGTTAGAAAATGATCCTATAATTCAACAGAAAGCCCCAACTTGAGAAGGGGGTGAGAAATCACAAGCTCTCTGCTTCCTTGCAAAAGGGCTCTTTGAACATTCTTCCATATAAGAATGGAATCCCCCATAATCAACACACTCAAGTTACTATTGACCAGAAACTTAACTGGACCAGACACAAATATTGTGGCTACTAGAGCAGGTCAGCGGTTGGGAGTTTTGCAGAAAGTATCTCACCTTCTGTCTCCCCAAAGTCTGTCCAGCATCTACAAGGCGTAAGTTAGGAGTGTGATGGAATATTCCCCACTTGCCTGGATGAGTGCAGCTCCAGCAACACTCAAGAAATTGGATACCATCCAGGGCAAAACCCTTTGAGTGGCAGTCCTTCGACTGTCTTAAACATTCACTCCTGCAGCAACTCACCAAGACTTCTTAGACAGCATCTCCCAAACCCGCGACCTCTACCGCCTAGAAGAACAAGGGGGGAACTGGCATGCGAAAAGTCCCAGTTCAGAGTCATCCTGAATTGGAAATGCATCACCATTCCTTCATCGTTGCTGGGCTGAAATCCTTGAGTCCCTAACATAATGCGGACTGCAGGGGTAGAATTTTCCACTCAACATGCGGGTGTGGGCCTGCCATGCTTGAGCATGAAATAGGGGGCGATGACATTGGACAAGCGTCCTGGTGTCACCGCGCACTCGCTCGATATTTCAGTTGGTGGGCGCGCGCAAGAGTCAGAAGCGGGTCCACCGACAATTAGGGAGCCCATGGAGGCCATTAAAGTAGCAATTAATGCTGATTTTTCACGCGGGTAGGCGAATCTGCCAGGTGGACTTTGCCTTTTTGATGAAATCTCATCCAAGGGCGGGATGAGGTTTCCGCTATTCATTAAAAAAAAAAATCTTTGGACCGAATTTTCACCATCTTTTTGGGCTGGAGGAAGGCTTGTGAGTGGATCTGATGTGTGGACATTTTTTCCTACAGTTTCAAATCTTAATTGATTGGTTTTATATTCTTCAGCTCCCTGAGGCAGCTCGCTGCCTTCAGGGAGCTTTTATTGGGTGCTCCTCTGCACCCATGCATACTTCAGCGCTCGCCCTCCTCCTGCCCCCCACCCCAGCAGTGCTGAGCCTTTCAGCGCGCCTCTTGCGCTGGCTGGCTGTTAATTGGCCAGCCAGCGGGAAATTACGATTGGAGGCCGATCGCGGTCAGTAGTTCCTTCCCTGGACGTTCCCAGGCCCGTCAATCGAGACTGCCCGCTGACCCGAAAATTCTGTCCCAGCAGCTCAAGAAGGTAGATTACCACCACCTCCTCAAGGGCAATTAGCGATGGACAATAAATGTTGACCTTGCCAGCAACATTTACATACTATGGATAAATAAAAGTAAAATATAAGAACATGGAGGGAGCAGAGGCAGGAGAAGCTGTTGGCCTCCCCCAGCCTTGGGGCTAATATTATCTCGTACCTTGTCTCTTTTCAAACACAGCCAAGGAAACGTTGAAGCATATTACAAAAACGAGACTCTTTCTGAAGGTGAAATGAAACAAAAAAAAAACCCCCAACAAATTCTAGAAACTTCCAAGCAAATCCAGAAGATACTGAAAGCACTCAGCACAGCACCTGCAGAGAGGACAGGCAGGCTTTGCGTGTGACCCCTTTGACCGAAACGCAAAAGCTATAATTGTCCAATTTCTACCATTAAGTTATCGATTTAGGTATAAACTAAACGACAATAGAAATGTGTGGGAATGTGTTACTGGCTGTATCAGGCTCTTAGTGTTCTGATGTCCTATGCACTGTTTAAGCTTCTTTCACATGGGCCTTAACATTATGAGATTTCTTGACTTTGTTCAGCTAAAAGCACTCCCACGCATTTTTTAGTACTGCATTCGCCTTTCTACTGTATTAAATCCCAGATAACTTTTGTTAACACATGAGGACAAAAAAAAAATGACATGCATTTATGTAGCACTTCTCATGGCTGCAGGACATAAGCATTTTATAGCTAATGAAGCACTTTTGAATTGTTGTCGCTGTTGTAACATGTCAGCCCATTTGTGCACGGTAAGATCTCACAAACAGCTATGGAAAAAATAACTTGGTCACCTATTTTAGATTTGGTTGAGGGATAAACCATGACCAGGGCAGCAGGAAATTTCCCTTGTTACTCTTTGAATGGTGCCATGGGATCTCTTATTGGACATGAGAGGGTGGAAGGGGCCTGGGTTTAACATCTCATCTGAAAGGTCAGCCTAGATTGTATACAAATTTCCCCAGAGAGGGGCTTCAACCCACAATCTTCTCATTGAGAGGGAAGAGTATTATCACTGAGGCCGGGCTGGCATCTTGCACCTATCCTATTATTTCTCAGTAATTAGCTGGCTGGGTTGCTATCCGGTCAATGGGGATCTCACCCACCAGTTGGTGAACAGGGGATGAGCTCTCCTCAGTTCTGTTTGGGGGGGCGCTATGGAATCAAGTGCCCTTCAAGCACTTAAGCGGCCACCATCAGGCCTTCCCTGCGATTAAGGTCCCTGCCGGTGGAAGCCCCGCCTGCCAAGAGTTGCGGGCCACTCAGAGGCTGGCAGTTCCCCCACACCGCCAGCACCAGCAGGAACAGTGGCAGCTGGCAGCAATGTACCCAGCAGAGGCCCAGGATCATCATAACACGCCAGCCCCTGGGTGAGTGAAGGTGGAATGGGGATCACGAGTTGGGGATCAGGCAAGCGGGATTCGAGGGGGGCGGTTGGAAGCAAGGGAGAGGAGTGGTTATCAGCGGTACCTCATGCCTGATGCCGGATCTCCCGATCAGGCCACAGTGCTTGGCTATGAGGAACACACCCTCCCCCATGTCGGGCCCAGGGGGGTATGGGGAAGATGTGCAGTCCCCATTTAATCCCTGACAAACTACAAAATTGCAGTGGGCCCAGGGATAGCCGGAGAATCTTTACAGTGCAGAAGGAGGCCGTTTGGCCCATCAAGTCACACTGGCTCTCCGAAAGAGCACTCCCCTGCCTTATCCCTGTAACCTTGAACATTCTTTCTTTTTAGATACCAATCCAATTCTCTTTTGAATACCTTGATTGAACCTGCCTCCACCACCCTCTCAGGAATTTCGCTCCGGACTCCAACCAACCGCTGGGTGAAAAGGTTTTTCCTCACATCACATTTACTCCTTTTGCCAATTATTTTGAATCTGTGCCCTTTAGTTCTTGAAGTTCTCTTGAATGGGAACAGTTTCTAACTATTTACCCTGTCCATACCCCTCAGGATCTTGACTACCTCCATCAAGTCACCTCTCAACCTTCTTTTCTCCAAGGAAAACAGTCCCAACCTCTCCAATCTTTCTTCATAGCTACAGTTCTTCAGCTCAGGAATCATTTTTGTGAATTTCCTCTGTACCCTCTCCAATGCCTTCACATCTTTCCTCACGTATGGTGCCTAGAACTGGACTCAGTACTCCTGATGAGGCCTAACTATTGTCTTATACAAGTTCAACATGACCTCCTTACTCTTGTACTCAATGCCCCTATTAATAAAGCCTAAGATACTATTTGTTTTATTAACTGCTCTCTCAACATGCCCTGCCATCTTCAATGACTTACGTACATACACACCAAGATCCCTCTGTTCCTGCAACTCCTTTAGAGTTTCTCCCTTTATTTTGTACTGTCTTTCCATATTCTTCCTGCCAACTGGAGTACCTCATATTTCTCTGCATTGAACTTCATCTGCCACTTGTCTGCCCAATCCGCCAACATGTCTATGATGTCCTTTTGAAGTTCAAGAATATCCTCATCCGAGTTGACAAGGTGATAATGGGTCTCAATCGGCTCACTAATCAGTTTAATTGACATTCCACCACTGGTGACTGGGAATCCCGCGTCAGCCCCTTCCGCCCTCCGACTTAATCGAGGGAGGTTTTGCCGCCTCTGCTAGACTGATGCGGGGGCCTGTCCAGTGATTACATGGGACCAACTGCCACGGTTCCCGCTGCGATGGACTGGATTAAATTCAGCCTATAGTTTACTTCCTAATAAATGTGCATCGAGCGTCCTGGTCATTAGAAGAAGAGATTGAACCTATGTCACACCTTTTACAATCTCAGGACATCCCAAAAAACTCTACAGCCAATGAAGTACTTTTGAAATGCTGTAAATTTGGTAATGTGTCAGCCAATCTGCACACAGCACAGTCCCACAAGCAGCGTTGGGATACCCAGATAATCCATTTTAGCGATATTGGGTGAAGGATAAATATTGGCCAGGATACACTGCCCTTCTTCAAATAGTGACACAGAATCTATTAGGTCCATGTGAGGACAAACAGGGCCTCGGTTTAATGTCTCATCGGAAAGCTGACACCACTGACAATGCAGCACTCCCTCAGCCCTGTACTGAAGTATCAGCCTACTGGTAGCCCTTTGAACTGGTTCTTGAATCCATGAACCTTCTGACTCAGATACGAGCATGCTACCATGAAGTCAAGGCAGGCATCTGGTTCCTTCACTATGACCTGTATACCACATCAATCACACCTACCACTGGCATTTGCACTGAGAGCTACAACTAAGGGGAAAATTAACTGAAAAACTGAGTAACAACCACAAAACTGATTTAATAATATTATAGATTATTACAAATAAAAGCCATTCCACACTGACCTCAAGGCCTAATCTCTTGCAGCTGAGCTTTGCTCTCATGGTTTGTGATATCAGAGGAACTCATCGATCAGACTTCTTGCTGACAATAATTTCCACATCCTTATTATTCCCCATTTCTGGTGGTGATGCCTTGAGCACCTGAAAACCAGTATCACCTGGCTCTGCTTAGGATCAACGGCAATATTTCCATAAAGATATACCATGACAATGGAAGAGTGTCTTTCAATTTTCAGCATAAACCACTTGTCAATAATGTGTACAATTTAAGTCAGTATTTCTACCTCATTCTCACCCTTCCCTTGTACCGTGCCTACCCTCAATTCACTCCCCAGGAGGCAGTCAATTACTCCACAGGCCCCTCCCTTCCACGTTCACCTGGACATCCTTCTCCCCTTACTCCCTCCCCCATCCTTACTCCTCCTCCCCCCGGACCCCTTGCCCCCTCCAAACTCCCTCCTCCCCCTGGACACCTTCCTCCCCAGACACATTCTCCCCTGTGAAACCCTTCACCACTCTGAAGTCCTTCCCCTCCTCTGAACTCCCAACTTCCTCCCCTCCTTACACCTACCTCCCCACCTGCCGCATTCTTCTCTGTTACACCCTCTTCCCCTGTAGTCCCTCCTCCCCCCTCCCAACCTCACTCCTCTGACAGCTTCGCCCCCCCTCCCCCCAACCTCAACACCCCTGACACCTTCGTCCCAGCCCTCCCAACCTCACCCACCCTGGTACACCTTCCTCACCCACTCACCTCGACCTTCCTCTCCCTCCCTTCACCGATCATCCATAGCAGCCCATGGCCAAGACCGTGATGTTTTGAAGTAGGCCCAAGACATCAGCAGAACCACCCCCCCTCCACGGACTTTCCGTGAGCTGCTTCATGGAGGAACCATGTCCCTGAAAATCCACCCAGCATGCGATACACGTGTTCCCCCGGGGTCTGGTAGCTGTAGCGCTCCAGCATCTCTGCTTCTCGGATGTCCGCGATCTGAGCAAGGCCTGAATAGTAAGTTGTGACTGCTGCACCTCAGACTTGTCCAGACATGATCTGGGCCGGCGTGTTTTCCCTCCGGCGTAAGGATAAATCTGGCCCGGGGGAGTGGGGGGGGGGTGGGGAACAATTTCAGCCGGGCCTTACTTTGCACCCCATTGGCGGGATGCAAATCGAGTTCACGCTGGCCTCCAGCGGGACTGGCGTTCCGCCATGGCAGACACCGTCGGACAATCCCGCTGTGCTTTCACACCAACGTGAAACCAATTTTTAGCCTTCTCGCCATATTGTGCGCCCCTCCCCACCCCCCCCAACTGCCCGCCATGGCGCCCGATGCCAAAGTGGCCGGAAAGTTCCAACCAGTACCCACTGGTCAACAATGCACTTATCTTTTCAGTTTGATTCAACACATGAACACTGGTGGGAATTTTGCAGGAGGGCTAAGGTTAATTCTCTTATGATCTCTGCTAATGACTGGATATAGCATCTTCAGCCAAAAAAGCAACGGGACTCGGGGAAACTGGAATCTTGCTACATCATGTTTCAAAAAAATCCATGGGAAATTGGCAGAACCTAGCATAATAAAACGAGTCTCTAATTTCGACATTGTAAACCTTTAAATACCAACAATAGTTTATTAATATTCAATTTCCCACTCAATTGTTCCCAGTTTTTAACTTCCCATGAGGATGCTCAACTCCGAATAACCCCTTCCAGCTGGGAGAGTAGGGCAGTGCAGGGCAGGGGCTTCACAGCTTCAAACAATCCTTACATTTCCATGAACAGCCAAGAGCAGACTTAGTCATTTCGAGCCCTTCCTGGGAAAAAAAAAGGGACGATTTGCTGTCAAAGTTAAAGTTGGGGGCTGGATTTACATTTTCCTCCTGAATTGGCTGATCTTTCTGTCTGCTCTAGAAAAGGGACCCGGCAGCAATGAATAAAAGTATTCATGAACTATATTTGTCCGGTACCTTTAAACAGTATATTTTTTCTCATTAACTGCTCCACTTCTCAGGGAAAACCATCAGATTTTGCAGTAGGATGTTGGAAAATGTAAACTTCAAAGATGTTAGTGCATTGCCTGCAAATAATCCATTAAATTTTCCCTAACAGCGCTAAAAGATTTTTTTTTTACATATAAGCAAGTGATAATGTCCCACTTAATGTAACACTGAAAAGATAAATCATTTTAGCCATAATTAATTCAAAAATCAGGTCAAATGGAACCTCTCAAACAAGCCAGCTGCTATTTCTGATATTATGGATAAAGTAGTGGGAATTTAAGAAGTTGTGGGGCGGAATCCCCCCCAGATTTGTACAAAGTGCGGTAGCGGGCAGGGAATGGACGTTTTACCCGGCCGCAATGGCGGCTTTTCACGCCGCATCATCCTAATCCGGCCTCATTAATTATGCATTCATGGGAAATACACCATTTTGATGGCGGGTGGGTGGGCTTTCATTCACCCGCCACGCCATCACCTCGCTCCTTCGCCAAGCCGGGCGCCATGTTTAAAGCACAGCTGTGCGCACAACTCTCAGTGCTTCCAGCCCAGGACTGCAGCAAAGAAGACATGGTCCCGAAAGGCAAGCAGACTGCAGCAGCACCCCCCCCCCAACCCCGGTTTAGTGACGCACCCCTTAAGTGACTTTCGGATGCAGTGGAGGCCCATCATGGTGTCCTCTATCCCTGCTCTGACTGCAAGGTGGGCAGCAACATCACTAATCCAGCAAGGTGATAATGGGAATGATAACATTGCAAGGGGCTGTGAGCACTTCCAGCAGTGATTGCTCCATGGCCAGTCTTAACAAGGGGATTGTACAATATTTGCAGTCGTCCAGCTGTTCTGCAGTCCACTGAAATGCTCATTAGTTTGCAATCTGTGCCCAAGGGGTGAAAAGCTCTGGAGCATTTGGTGGCAATTTCATGTCTCTGAGTTGCTTGAGTTGGGCACATAAGCTAGAGGCCCAACTCCAAACCTGTCAATGTGACTGCGTCTGAACTGCCTCAGCTGCAGAGGAATGGTCACTTTATACAAGGTTTCCCTAATGCGTGGCCTCTTCCCTCCCCCCCCCACAACCCCGCACGCGCAGGGCAGCCCTTGCACCTCCCCCGCCAATGCGCCTCAACCTTGAAATCCAACAGGTGACCCTCGCGAGCATTGCACAACGTTACTGTGCACTCGCCTCTGAGTTTCCCTCGACGTGCAGCTCGCCAAGTGCTGGCCTTATACATGCTGTTGTGAAGCATGTTGGCACGGATGATCCAGCCTGGGGGGATTATTCCGGCAGGCTTGGCTCACAATTAAATGCAGATGTCCGATGGTGGGAAATGTGGCCCTCCATCGACAGGCAGAGCAGACGGTTGCAAACTGGCTTCACGACACTGTGAAACCGATTTTTGACCTTCTTGCCACATTGTCCGCTCACGCTGCTGAACATGCCTGCCAGGGGGCACAGGAAATTCCATCCATGGAATGGGAAAAGAAATTATTTGACCCACCAAACTGACCTCATCTACTAAAAAGCTACCATCTGTCCAATCATGATTGTTGTCATGTGTTAATCATGTAAAGGAAAGTCTACAAAAATTCCTGCCAGGCAATATAGCTGCTTTGTCGGAGTGCCTGCTAATAATTCACTCAGGTTTAGCCAGGCAACAGCGCAAAATTTGTCAGCAAGTATCTTTGCTTATTTCGTCAACTTTCGCGACTTCAGGATGTCACAAAGAGGTTCACAGCCAATGAAGTTCTCTTGAAGTGTAATGTGGGGGAAACATGGCAGCCAATTTGTGGACAGCAAGGTCCCACAAGCAGCAAGGAGATTAATATCTGGATAATCTGTATTTCAGTGATGTTGGTCAAGACGGTAAATGTTGGCCAGGACACTGGAAAAAACCGTCCTGTCCTTCTTCAACTATGCACTGGGATCTTTTACATCCATCTGAGAAAGCAGGTGAGGTTCACTCGACTCATTCCTGGGTTGAGGGCCTTGTCTTATGAAGAAACGTTGGACAGGTTGGGCCTTTACCCATTGGAGTTTAGAAGAATGAGAGGCAACCTTATTGAAACATATAAGATCCTGAGAGGATTTGATAGGGTAGGTACCAGGGGGATGTTTCCAGTTGTGGGGGAATCTAGAACTAGGGGATACAATTTAAGAATAAGAGATCTCCCTTTTAAGATGAAGATGAGGAGAATTGCTTTCTCTCAAAGGGTCATTAGTGTGAGGAATTCTCTTCCCCAGAGGGTCGTGGAGGCTTGGTCATTGAATTTATTCAAGGCCTAGTTAGATAGCTTTTTGATAGACAAGGAAACCAAGGACAATCAGGGGCAGACAAGAAAGTGGAGTTGACACCATGACCAGTTCAGCCATGATCATATTGAATGGCAGAGCAGGCTCAAAGGGCTGAATGGCCTATTCATGCTCTTAACTCCTATGTTCCTATTTAATGCTTCATCTGAAATATAGCACCTCCAACAGTGCAGCACTCCCAATGTACTGCACTGTTGGAGTCCATCTAGATTATGTACTCAAATCCCTGAAGTGTGGCTTGGACCCATGACCTCTGAGATAGACTTTCGTTTCGTCTGAGGTCCATGTGATTCTACAATGGAGGGTTGATCCACAATGCTCGTTTTATATCTGCACAGTAAGTTGAAGTCTCCCTCTCTGACCCAAAGGATATCATTGAGCCAAAGCTGTGTTTTAGTAATAACATTTTATAAAACTCATCCAGTAACAAAACTGAGAAAAATAGAAACAAAAAATATAAGAATCTCTAGCAGTTGAATAGCATTTAGCAAATCTCATAATAATGCAACCTAAATAATTTTCCTCATCTTTGAAAGTCATATTGAGGAGCTGCAAGTGCCGGTTTTTGAATTTTTGAATAATACACTCCCTTTAAATCAAATTAACTTATCAGTTAAATTATTTTAGCACTAAATTCTTACTGTGAGCTGTGTCATTTACATTGTTTAATTTGGATTATTT
The DNA here is from genome assembly GCF_017639515.1 of Carcharodon carcharias. Classification (NCBI taxonomy): domain Eukaryota; kingdom Metazoa; phylum Chordata; class Chondrichthyes; order Lamniformes; family Lamnidae; genus Carcharodon; species Carcharodon carcharias. The sequence continues at coordinate 20,940,273 of NC_054472.1, read as the reverse complement.
GATATTCATATTTTCTTAGTGCAAAAAACCACAACCTTGTATCAAGAGTTATAGACTAGAATACTCATAGACTAGAAAATATCAAAAGATACATTAGATTCCAGGTGATCACAAGCACTTGTTCTCACGCTGAACAATTTCTCCTTCAACTCCTCTCACTTCCTCCAAATAAAAGGTGTGGCTATGGGTACCCGCATGGGCCCCAGCTATGCCTGTCTCTTTATGGGGTATGTGGAACATTCCTTGTTGCAGTCCTACTCCGGCCCCCTTCCACAACTCTTTCTCCGGTACATCGATGATTATTTCGGTGCTGCTTCATGCTCTCGTCAGGACTTGGAAAAATTTATTAATTTTGCTTCCAATCTCCACCCCTCCATCATTTTCACGTGGTCCATCTCTGACACTTCCCTTCCCTTCCTTGACCTCTCTGTCTCAATCTCTGGTGATAGACTGTCCACCAATATCCATTACAAACCCACCGACACCCACAGCTATCTCGACTACAGCTCCTCACACCCCACTTCCTGTAAGGACTCCATCCCATTCTCTCAGTTCCTTCGCCTCCGTCGCATCTGTTCCGATGATGCTACATTCAAAAACAGTTCCTCTGACATGTCCTCCTTCTTCCTTAACCGAGGTTTTCCACCCACGGTCGTTGACAGGGCCCTCAACCGTGTCCGGCCCATCTCCCGCGCATCCGCCCTCACTCCTTCTCCTCCCTCCCAGAAACATGATAGGGTCCCCCTTGTCCTCACTTATCACCCCACCAGCCTCCGCATTCAAAGGATCATCCTCCGCCATTTCCGCCAACTCCAGCATGATGCCACTACCAAACACATCTTCCCTTCACCCCCCTTATCGGCATTCCGTAGGGATCGCTCCCTCCGGGACACCCTGGTCCACTCCTCCATCACCCCCTACTCCTCAACCCCCTCCTATGGCACAACCCCTTGCCCACGCAAAAGATGCAACACCTGCCCCTTCACTTCCTCTCTCCTCACCGTCCAAGGACCCAAACACTCCTTTCAAGTGAAGCAGCATTTCACTTGCATTTCCCCCAACTTAGTCTACTGCATTCGTTGCTCCCAATGTGGTCTCCTCTACATTGGAGAGACCAAACGTAAACTGGGCGACCGCTTTGCAGAACACCTGCGGTCTGTCCGCAAGAATGACCCAAACCTCCCTGTCGCTTGCCATTTTAACACTCCACCCTGCTCTCTTGCCCACATGTCTGTCCTTGGCTTGCTGCATTGTTCCAGTGAAGCCCAACGCAAACTGGAGGAACAACACCTCATCTTCCGACTAGGGACTTTACAGCCTTCCGGACTGAATATTGAATTCAACAACTTTAGGTCGTGAGTCCCCTCCCCCATCCCCACCCCCTTTCTGTTTCCCCCTTCTTTTTTTTTTCCCAATAAATTATAAAGATTTTCCTTTTCCCACCTATTTCCATTATATAAAAAAAAAAACCCACTAGAGCTATACCTTGAGTGCCCTACCATCCATTCTTAATTAGCACATTCGTTTAGATAATATCACCAACTTTAACTTTAACACCTATGTGTTCTATTGTACTATTGTTGTTGACATCTTTTGATGATCTGCTTCTATCACTGCTTGTTTGTCGCTACAACCACACCAACCCCCTCCACCTCTCTGTCTCTCTATCTCTCCGCCCCCCACACACACACCTTAAACCAGCTTATATTTCAGCTCTTTCCTGGACTCGAACTCAAGTTCTGTCGAAGGGTCATGAGGACTCGAAACGTCAACTCTTTTCTTCTCCGCCGATGCTGCCAGACCTGCTGAGTTTTTCCAGGTAATTCTGTTTTTGTTTTTGATCACAAGCACTGTTGTACTTCAAGAATTGGGAATTCAGGACATGCTACATTTCATTTTATTAGTAGTCTGTGTAGGTTGGACAAAAAGGATCCAAGGGCTTAAAGTTAATAGCTCCCAGAATTGGGCTTCGGGATCTCGATGTGCGATTAGCGCAGGCAGCATACCAATGTCACGCTGTTGAAAAGCAGAATACTGCCGATGCTGGAAATCCGAAATAGAATCAGAAAGTGCTGCAAAAAGAAAACCTCAGCCAGTCTGTCAGCATCTGTGGAGAGAAAAACAGAGTTAACGTTTTAGGTCGGTGACCTCTTATCGGAACTTCATGCTGTCTGCAGTCATAAATGATTTTGGCATCCAACCAGCGCTATCCGTGCTTTTGGTTGGTTGGATGCTTCAGCAGGGGACCAATAATCATGAGTGGATAGCACCACTAGCCTGCACTGCTTAAAGAAGGAGAGGTGCATTGCAGCTGGAGCACAAACTGGGACCCATGCAGGGAATATCCCTAACCTGGGAAACATTAAATAATGGTACAACATGGGAGAGAGCCAGCTCCAAGACTTTTGTACACTGCATTGGAAGCTTTGATACAGGAGTTGCAGAGAAGGAAAAATATCTTGTATCTGGAGTGGAGGTTAGGTGGCCCTCCAGACACACTGTCAAAAGGGAGTGGGAGCAGATAGCTGCAGATGCCAATGTCAGGAGGCAAACCCTGAGGACCTGGATGCAGTGCCACATGATTTTCAATTACCTTGTGTGAATAATCAAGGTCACTGAATCCATCTTCAAATGCCATATCTTACAACAGCACTACCAGCCGCAGTCACTGCTCAAGTCACCACACCCTATCACTCACCTACCAACCATCTCCATCAGTCAGGAATCCTACCTGACACTTGTTATGGCACAGCGGATAGTAAATGCTGAGCTGTTCAAATCCCAGAGGGAAACTTGAAACAGCTGCCACAGCTATTTTGCAATTTGCATTTTATTTCGAATGCATGCCTTGAATTCAGTAGTAAAAAGTCCACCCAGTCTTAAAGGCTTTTTTTTACAAAACTAAATTAAACATTTATTAATAAAAGAAAAGGTCTTAATCACATACATGGGTGAACAAATTACTACTACAGTAACTCCTAAATCCTCTACTTAATCTGGCTCCCAGTTACACTTCCGTTAAGGCAATAGTAAAAACAAAATTAGATTTAAACAAGCCCAAGCAAAGCACACAACACCTTGGCCATGATATTCAAAGTGAGCTTTCTTAGTTTCGGTTCCTGTAGACAGCAACTTGATGCACAGAGGCTGGAGGCATTTCATACTTGTGTTAGATCTTAGAATGTTTTCCCCCTTACACATAGCCTCATCTCCTTCATACATGTTTCTCCCTTTTTAGTGTAAATTCCATTGTTACAATATGTCTTTGCAACTTTGCCCTTTTCATAATATAAATCTTTCATAGTACTCATATTATCAGTAAAGTTTGGGAAAAATAAACACACTGTTTGGCTTAGCTTCTTATGGCTAAGTGTAAAATCTAACCATCTCTTTGAAATTCAAACTAACCTAATTTACCTAAAAATGCAAATGTTCCTCATACCTACATTCTAAAACTTCAACCATGTTTACATATTTAGTATTTCAAACCTAGCTTTCCTTTTGCTAACTCAAAGCCTCCAGGCCAGCTGTCTGCAATTCAATTAAATCCCCATACACATCCACACAAACACACATACACACACACACTAGGCAGAGTGTTGCCCTTGGTGGGGGTGCTTGGCTGGGGTGGAGGTCAGCCGGGAAGCCTTATCAAAGATAAAACTTCTACACACACGTCATTTATAGCTAAATTTGTCCTTCCCAGTTTATTCCCACAAATAGGTTTGTCTGACAGCAATAGCTTCTACAAATCACTTTGACACTTGTCTGGAAGGTAACTCAATATTACATTTAATTTTTCAAGTACTCCCTCATTATCTAATTGCTTAGAGGAAAATCAATTTCAGAATCCTTCATTTCTACCTAAGTATTTTTATCTACCACTACTAATGCCTCCTTTTGGTCCTCTTCCCTTTCAAAGTACTTTTTAAGCATATTTACGTGACACACCCTCTATTTCTTTCTCCTATCTAGAGTATTTATTAAATAATTGACTTCATTCAGTTTCTTTTCAATCCTGTACGGGCCCACTAAACCTTGCCTTTGATGAGTCACCCAGTACTGGTAACAGAATCAATGCTTTCTCCCTAGCAGCAAAACTACAAGCTGTAGCTTTCCTGTCTGCCTTCACTTTCATCACTTGCTGTGATATCTTTAAATGTTCCCTAGCTAACTAACATGCTCTGTCCAATCTCTCCCTAAAATGTGATACATAATCCAGGAGAGTAGTCTCTGAATTTTCACCCACGAATTTCTCATGAATCAATTTCAGAGTTCCTCTTACCTCATGACCATAAACTATTCAACAGGACTAAAACCAGTCAATGCATTAGGGGCATCTCTAATAGCAAATAACAAGGATGGAATTGCCCCATCCCAATCCTATGGATAGTCCTGAATATATGCCCTCATCATAGTTTTTAAAGTTTGATGCCATCTTTCCCAAGCCCCTTGTTATTCAGGATGATAAGCTATTGACATCAACTGTTTTATCCCCAAACTGTTCATTACTTCCTTAAAGACCTATGACATGAAATTTGAACCCTGATCTGATTGTATTTCTTTTGGTAAACCATATCTTGTAAAAAACTTAGTCAACTCTTCCACAATGTTCTTTGTTGTAATATTTCTCACAGGTATCTCTTCAGGAAGCCTTGTAGACACATCCATCATTGTCAGTAAGTACTGATTTCCACTTTTAGTCTTAGGGTGGGGTCTTACACGATCAATCATGCCCCTAGTAAAAAATTCTTCAAATGCTGGAATTGGAATTAAAGGTGCCGGCTTAATCACTGCTTTTGGTTTCCTTATCACCTGACGTGTGTGACATGTTCTACAAAATTTAACCACATCTCTATGCAATCGAGGCCAATAAAAATATTTTTGTATTTTCGCCTGTGTCTTTCTCATTCCTAAATGTCCCGCCTTTGGAAGCTCATGAGCTAGTCTTGGGATCTCATTTCTATATCCAAATGGTTGGAGAGCTGGTTCCAATCTACTAAATCGAATTTGGAGAGGCTGTGCAGACAGAATGGCCTCCTTCTGTGCTGTTAAAATTCTGTGATTCCGTGATTTCGTTATAAATTTAGTTGGAATGTTTACCTTGTGTTGGCTTTTAATTTTGGATTGTGGCTTAGCAGGTGCTGTGATGGTTAGTGACAGAGCGAAGTTAAGGAGAGAACAGTTGGCGAATATGCTTTCAGCTGTGCAAGGTTGAGGAAGACCGTTATCTGGAGCATTCAAATTCAAAATTTCACTGCTGCCAACAAATCAGTGTTGCATGCTGATTGATGTCATGATCTACCAACTCCCTAAATCACTGGCAGCCATTTGCTGTCCATTCACTAGAACCCTCACCAAAATGGTGTCAGACATGACTCATCCCAAAAGTGTGTGCGCGTCTGGAGGACACATTTTGGAGGTCGAATGGCACTGGAAACCTCCCAAAAATCAGGCACCAACAATCCCAATTTCACTTCCCTGGTTCAGACACTGATAGGTGCAGACCAGAATATTTCTCTGCACAGTCTTGTATCGCTGAATTGAATTAGAATTGTGTGCACATTAAGTTATGTTGCTGACAGTAAGAATTAGTCAACGAGGATTAAGATAGTTGATCACTTCTGATTACTTTCATTGTAGAACAACTGTGCCAACAGGATAAGGGTTGAACATTATGGCTGCCTAAAACAACACCTGTCCTTGTGCACACAATGTTACATTATATAAGCTCTTCAAACATGACAAAATGTGGAGAAACAAACAATGAGAAAACTAATCTGATGAAGGGAGGAGTTGATGACAGACGATGTGATTCTGCATTAACACTGGATAGTGCTTGCTTTGTGTTGACAACTGACTCTGGGCCAAAATTATTGGGATGGTACAGCTAATTTATTCTGAACAGCAAACTGTGTTATCAGGGTCTGACTGTCGTCCTTTTTACACTCAAGCAGTCCTGTTGAGCCTGTGGGAGAATATGTGTGAATAAATGTCTGATCACATAATGTCTTTGGATCTCCACCTGCCAATAGCCTAATGGGCGAAGCAATAAATTATGCAAACCAGAAGAACCCAAGTTCAAGTCTACATTAGCTGATCTCCATGTGGAGAGCAGTTGAGGTGCTATATTTGGCCTTAATGTACTTGTGTAAGGGAGAAGGAATATAAGTCAGGGTCCCCAGAAGGAAAAAACAGTAAAAACTGGAAAATAAGAATATTGGTCTGAACTGGTCTTGTATACCTTAAAGTGGAACACCAGTAAAATCTGGGAAACAAAAGCACTGGTCCAAACTGCTTTTTTTGTTCTGGGTTACCATCTATAGCTATGAACCATGCCCGCACAGATGTGGAATGGCCATACAGTTGCTGCTGCCCATGGAACTCACCTCAGCATGAATCAGAGGCCAATATATTGGTTAGTCCCAGGAAATGGACAGGGAGATCCCGATTCCCAATTCACCCATGCTGTTGAGCGGAATGCAGACAGCAAGCAAACTTCATGCTGCCTGCTTGTTATAATGATTGCTGCATGCAGTCAGCACTGTTCATTGGTTGCAGGATGAAAAGTAGGGAAGTTGTGCTAAACCTGTATTGAACCTTGGTTAAAAAAACGCAGGCTGGAATTTTCTGCACCCCCCCCCTTGTTGTGTCGGGATCTTCCCCGGCGAATTTGGCAAGCCAATCAAACTTCCATTCACTTCAGTGGGACTGGAAGATCCCACTGATGGGAGGGGCTGGAAAACCCTGCCCACAGTGTGCTGTTCTGGTTGCCATATTATGAAAAGAACGTGGAACCACTGGAGAGGGCGCAGAGAAGATTACAAGGATAATACCAGAAATACCTGGGGGAGATGGTGATATACTGGTAATGTCTCTGGGCTAATACTCCAGAGACACAGGCCCAATGATGTGGCGTCATGGGTTCAAATCCCACCGTGATAGTTGGTGGAATTTCAGTTCAATTAATAAATCTGGCATTGAACGCGGTTGTGTTTTTATAATGATATAAAGGCACCAATCACTCATAAGGGATTGGGTAAACACATTGTGGGTTCACTTATTTAGACCAGTGTGTGTGCTCTGCTTAAAAGCTTAAAGTGAAAAACTGGATCGCATGACACGCTAGCGTCATGCCTAGTGAATGGAACGCTGCTATTCCTTTAAAGCATATTACAACAAAAGCTAGTGTCAGTAATGGTGCCCATGAAACTATCATCAGTTGTCATAAAAATCCATCTGGTTTATTGATGTCCTTTAGGGAAGGAAATCTGCTGTCCACGAGACTCCAGACCCACAGCAGTGTGGTTGACTCTTAATTGCCTAGCAAGCCACTCAGTTCAAGGGCGATTAGGGATGGGCAACAAATGCTGGCCTTAGCAGTGATGCCCACATCCCATGAAAGAATACATTTTAAAATATGCATGGGTATCCATTTCAGCCCGACCCGATCGGGCATAACATAGCGTGCAATGACGTCGGGCGAGTGTCCCGACATCACTGCACTCTCACGATATTTCGGTCGGCAGGCATGCGTGAGAGTCGGCAGCATGCCCGCCGACAACTAAGAGGCCTATTAAGGCCATTAATTTATTAATTAAGTGCCACTGTTTTTCTGCCCATCCAACATTATGGTTGGCGGGTGGGGGAATCGGCCAGGTGGCCTTAGCATTTTTGAGGAAACCTCATCCAAGGGCAGGATGAGGTTTCGCACATGAATTTAAAAAAATGTGTTTTGGCATAAATTTTATTATGTATATGTGCATGTGAGTGAGTCGCCTATGGGGGCATTTTTTACAGTCTTTCATAACCTTTATTTCTGATTTTAAAATTCTTCAGCTCCCTGAGGCTGCTCTCTGTCTTCAGGGTGCTTTCATTGGGTGCTCCCCCGCGCCCGCGCTGACCTCAGGGCTGGCACTCCCAACGCCCCTGCCCCGGCAGCGCTGAGCATTCTTGAGCGCCGTTGATTGGCCAGCCAGCGTGAAATCGCGGTCAGGGGCCGATTACGGGCAGCACACCGTTTCCCGGCCTCTCCCAGGCCCACCCATCGTGCCCGCCCGACAACCCGAAAATCCTGCCCATGATAAAAAGGCAATTGGGAATAGCCACGGAGGTTAATAAAAGCATATACTCAAGGACCTGCATATTGTGGTCAAAGAAGTTTAATGATCTCGCACGAATAGTCAAGTTCAGTGAATGCTTTTTCCAATACCATATCCTACTAAATGCACCACTAGATTTCGCTACTGGTCAGTTCACCACATCCCCATCACTCACCTACCAACAATCGCTATCAATTAGCAGTTATAACGAATAATCACTTGCTACACCTCACCATATACTTAGCACTATGGCAAGCCTCAAAACCACATCTCACTGCTTGCACACATTGGCGGATTTTCAACCGTAACAACCTCATTACCAACATAGGTTTCACAACACCCACTAACGCACTTCCCTGTCTCTTCCAGGAGAAGGTGATGCACAGCCAGAAGCGGCAGGAAATAAGCAGTGATGGGGTGGGGGCAGGTGGGAGTGGGTTGGGTGGAGACACCTACAGCTAGGACAGGGGGATTGGATAATGTAGGTGCCAACTCACTAGAGGGCAAGATCACACACAGGTTCTGCCGCAGAGGACTCAGATAAGGACTTCGATGGGCCAGGCGACAGAACAGTGCTGATGGGAGTACACACCCAAATGCTTGGTGCACAGGAAAGGCTGCCAAAAAGTCTGTGTTCAGTACCAGGGAGCATGGAGGAGTCTGACACGAACTTGACATAGAGCTTTGCATAAAACCTGGAGCCCATCCTTTCTGATATGGAACAGGTGGTCACCTGTGGAGACAACCATGATGCAGCATCTGACAGTTGATGTCTCAGCGGATATCTTGAAGTTTTGTGATGATGCATTTCAATTCCTTAAATAAAGTGTCATTGTGACATCAGATGGTAAATTATGTAGTTCCGGATAAGAAATACACCAGAGACAAGAGGATGCTAAGAATTTGTGAACTATTTAAGAATTTTGATAAGTAAAATATACTTCTCCGATTGTGCAGTCTGGTTGATAACTGATTTTACAAGGTAATTTCCACTTTAGACAACTGGAGTCCAGAGGAAAACTCCCAACTGGGTATATTCAATGGAACTGAAGAGCAGGATTTCAAAAATGCATTAGCTGACAAGTGCATTTAAGCCTCCTACATACCAGGTAATGGCCATTTTGCATTAGAAAGCCCAACAATCCCCCTTTCAGTACCACCATTGCTGCCACCATCAACCTCTTGGGGGTCACAACTAACCAGAAGCTTAACTGGACCAGTCAGGTCAACACCATGGCTGCCAAAGACAGGGCAGAGGCTGAGTACCCTGTGATGAGTGGTTCACCTTCTGGCCTCTCAAAGCCTCATCGTCACCTACAAGGCTCCAGCCAAGAGTGCAATGAAATAATCACATGGACGTATATTGCCATTCCTTCATTGTCACTAGGTCAATAACCAAGAACACCTTTCCTGATATCAATATCAGGGCACCATAACCACTAGCACTTTAGTAGTTCATAGTGAAGGCCCATAATCACCTTCTTAGGGCAACTAGGGGTGAGCAATAAATGCAGACTTGCCAGCGTGGTACACATCCCAAGAGCAAGTATATAAATAAATAAATTAAGGTTGTAGTAAAACAAATCATTTGTGGATATTACCTGGGCAAGTACATTAGATGAGTTAATATTTCAATAGTTTTGCTCTCATGGCCGGAGATTTACCAGATTAACATCAACCTGTATTTTTTGCTTCACGTTGAATATTCCTGTAATGTTAAATTGTGTTTGCATTTGCTATCTTGTGTTGAATCTCATTGGATATTAACTGATTCTCCAAAAAAGGAAGATATAGACCACGAATCATACACATGTAAAATCCCTTTCAGATATTGAAGTATTTCCTTTCCATGGAAGAGGTTGATGTCTCCCCAGTGTGGTGAGCTGATAGCAGCAATTGGATAAAGATATGATACAGAGAACTTACAAGAATTTAAGGGGAAGAGAAACCGCAGTGTGGAAGAATAGTCCAGGGAACGGTGAGCCAAGCACTCTGTTATTTGATTTCCAAACTGTATATGTTGCGGGATTGGAAAAGAATGTCAGCGTTAGACATGGAATCACTAAAGTGGGCCCATTAAACGATCAGACCAATAATGCAGATTATGGAAAAGGGATTTTGTTCTTTGTAATAAATATGCACACTGTGTAGTTGCTTCACTACCTATAGATGTGTACATGAGAATATAAATATAAGCATGGGGCTGGATTTTCCCATGGGCTTCATAATGCTAATGTCGGGACCAAATAGATCCAAGTGCACACTTCCTGGCAGCGATCAGAGGGACGCCATTCTGGAGCCTCAGCAGCCCAACTGGGAGAGGTGGGAACTCTTGAGCAAGGTCGAAGAGTGCAAGGGCATCTCAACATGTCAGCACCCTTGGGGATATGGAAAAAAATTCAAGAATTAAGGGGACTGAAGTCATCTTGCGCCTTCAAGCAGAGGGATAACCCCTTTTCTGAAATTGTTTGGCCAGTTGATGCAGCCTTTCCTGGGCGCTGGAGCCTTCAGTTCTGATAGCCCCCTGGCCTGCCGCAAGAAATACGTCTCCATTGAGCTGGAAAACTCTGCACATGCTGGGATGACCGGAGGAGGTTTGGTGGTGGGGTTGGGGGGGGGGGGTGTTGGGGGTGGGGGTGGAGGAGTGGGGTGTGGGGTGGCACTGCTGTTTGGGGCCTTAAGTATCTTAATTGGCTGCCCACCCCCACCTCCCCGCCCACCCCGGGAAGGTTTCCTATTGGTGGGAATGCAGAAATGGTGGGAACGACGGAAATCCATGCAGAGATGAGCCACACCCAATGTGATTCCCCCCTGCCCCCACCCCCACTTATTTTCCTGCCTGCTTCGACACAGGTCTGGGAAAATCCAGCTCATGTTGTTTCTCTGCACACATAAATACATTTGTTTCTATCACGCTGGATCATTAATAACCAGTGAAATACTTCTCAAATACACAATCGTATCTTCAGTATTAAAATGTATAGAATTATACAGATCCTTAATGTTTAAAAGAATCTGGCTGCAAGATGTGGTCGAAACCATTACAGCAGATGTTACATTTCAAATTGACCCCAATGGCAGACGAATATTCTGTAAGCTTTATCTCTTTGGAACTCAACCAAACCAATTCTAGGTTTCCAGCATAATAATTTCTTGAATAATGTTGTTAAAGTAATTAATTGAAATATTTAGTGTCACCAAGGTGATATTCATAGTTCTTGAATTTTTAATAGAAGTATTAACTATTATCAAAAACTAGAGGCATATTTATCTTTCCTACTTCAACTTTTATTCAACGAATGGCCTGGAATGTCATATTAATTCCTATTAGATCCACAATTGAAACAGCAAGCAAAGTAAAAAATCCATCTTTGTTTCATTGCTGCAGCTCAAACAAGTACAAGATTCCTGAGCAAAAGATACATGTCTTTTTGTGACAAATAAAGTTGTTCAAAATGAACTCTTCCAGTAATATCTTTCACTTCAGTCAAACAGTCTAAGCCAGCATTGACTGGAACAACATTCAAATATCGGGTTGGGGGGATGTCGGGTGGTCAGAGGGGGTGGTCGGGGGTGTAATCGGGTCGTTGTGGTGGGAGGGGGTCGTCAGGGGATTGGGAGGGGGTTCATTGGGAGTCGATTGTGTAGTTACCCAGGTATTAGACTAGGTTTAATCTATTTAACATTTCCTGGGTAACTAATGAAGGGCTGAATTTTATATTTGGAAATCGGGGCTGTCATTGCCCTGAGCATGTGTGAAATCAGATGATGATGTTGGGCAATAGATCCAACATCACCATACCGACATTCCATAATACAGAAGTCAGCATCCTGCCTGCCATTTTTAAAAACCTAATTAAAGGGCAATTGACCTTGTTAATGTGGAACTATCCAAAGTCTCCAACAGTTGGAGACATTCGCAGAGGGTCACGGAGAGCAGGGGAATTGCCCATTGGAAGTTTAACCTTCACATGCAATTCCTGTTTAGGTTCACATGTCAGCACTTCCACAGGGTTCCTGAGGCACATCATCATTTGGAAGATTTGGCCCAATATATTAGCACAAGAATAAACGGTCATTTACCTGCTGAATGTGACAGGTACACTTAAAATTCTGATTGTAAGGAATAATTTACATACTTTGAATACACTGTGACTTCCAACATAGTGCTGATCTTTTTAAGTTGCAGCATAGTACAACATTTGACTTCGGCTGCAGTTCAACTGCATTATTGATCCAAAAACCAGTAGCTGAAGAACACAACAGTCAATAACATGTTTAGACGGAGGGGCAACTCCTGGTTATGAATTACAATCCTCCCGCCGGGAGAGAATCCCATTGCCACAGTATTTTTTTCTTAAGTTAGGAGAGTGTGGGTGGGAGCATCCACTTCATTGTGACTTCAGGAAAGATTCTGTTGTAGGTTTGGTGAGTGCCAAAGAGCCTGAGAACTTTTAAAACCAAGCTTCACATGGGGTTGAATTTTACATTTGGAAATTGGGGCCACTAATGTCCTGCGCACGCGTGAATTCCGGCGTGATGATGACAGGTTGCGAATCTATCACCTACACGTCGGCTTCCCTAATACGGAAGATGGGGGACTTCAGCACCAGCCCGCCATTTTTAAAAAATGAAATAAAAGGCAATTGACCTGGTTAACAAAGCAATTGACCCCCATAACAGGTTGCCCACGCCATAATGCTGAGGCACACAAGAAACACGGCTGGTGGGGATTGCGTTTTTCATCGGCAAGTGCTGTAAAGGTGGGTATGAAGGCTTTTTAAAAATTCTTTGATGGGATGTAGGCATCACTGGCAAGGCCAGCATTTGTTGCCCATCCCTAATTGCCCTTGAACTGAGGGACTTGCGAGGCTATTGCAGAGGGCAGTTAAAAATCAACCACATTGCTGTTGCTCTGAAGTCACATGTAGGCCAGACAGGTAAGGAAGGCAGATTTCCTTCCCCAAAGGGCATGAGTGAGCCGGATGGGTTTTTATGCCAATCAATGATAGTTTCATGGTCACCATTGCGAGACTAGCTTATAATTCCAGCCATGGTGCGTCTGGACAATTAATCCTGTGACATGCACCGCCATCTCCCTCAAGGGCAGCATCTGGGGCTATGGCTGACTTTACCAGAACTGTGACAGGGCTGGGAGGCTTTGCTGTAGAATTTACATTTATTTTTCATTTGAATTAAAACTTCAATTGGCCATCTCCTGAGGGAAGGGGACTAGGAAGTATAGCAGGAAGAATTGTGGACTGCAGCATTTGTGTTGAACATGGCCCATACTTAAAAGGATTAGTCCATTCTGTGGGATGCTCCTCCTCCAGTGAGGAGAAGAGGAGGAGAGGAGGAGAAGGAGGGTGGCAGCTGGGCAAGGACAGGTCCGCTCTGTGGTCCAGCCAGTTGGCTAACCTGTTGCTAAGCAAGGGCCTGCGGAAGGGAAGCAGCAGCAGCTGCTAGGTAGATGGAGGAGCGGGCATTACCCAGCCAACCATGTCCACATGGTTGACACCTGCAGGTGTCAGAATGACAGTGCCTCCGAAGACTCCGGCTGTCCAGGGAGACACTGACAGCAACCTGTGACATGCTGGCTGCTGACACTGCACCTAATTGTGTCTGTTGCCACCCAATGCCTGTGGCCTTGAAGGTAAATAGTGGCCCTGAAATTTTCACCATAGGCTCCTTCCAAGTCCTCAGCTGGAGATCTGTGTAGGATAATTCAGTCGGCCGCCCCCTATGGCATCAGGGTGGTGACTGATGCCCTGCTCAGGCATATGCATGAATTTAGTTCATTTACTGACAACAGTGCCTGTCAGGCTGAAAGAACCAAAAGGCTTTGGCTGTTCAAAGTTGCAGGTCACAATAAACTGCACCTGACCAATAAACCATTCTCCAAGCAGCCAACCATTCATTAAGAGGCAGGGATATCACTCCCTTAATGTGTAGCTGGTATATAACCACAGGCAACGCATCCTGCAGTCCGCACATGCTATCCGGGAAGCAGCCATGATGCTGACATACTGAAGCGCTCCCAAGTGCCAACTTTGGATGGCAGGGTTTTGGAGGGCAGAGGTTACACTCTTAGGAGATGGCTGATGACATTGGTATGAAACCCACAGATGGAGGCTGAGAGGACACAAATGACATTTACTTGTCCACAAGGGCCCGCATTGAGCAAACCATATGTTTCATTGCCTGGACCAATCAGGTGACACTCTGCAATATGAGCATTTTAGAAAAATCATTAATGCTATATGGGCATCGCTGGCTAGGCCAGCATTTACTGCCCATCCCTAATTGCCCTTCAGAAGGTGCTGGTGAGCTTCTTTCTTGAACCATTGCAGTCCATGTCAGGTAGGTACTCCCACAGTGCTGTCAGGGAGGGAGTTCCAGAATTTTGACCCAGTGATAGTGAAGGAATGGTGATTTTTTTCCAAGTCAGGATGGTAAGTGGCTTAGAGGGGAACTTTCAGATGATAGTGCTGCCTTTCTCCTTCTAGATGGTAGGGTTTGGAAGGTGCTGCCTAAGGAGCCTTGGTGAGCTCCTGCAGTGCATCTTTTAGATAGTGCACACTGCTGCCACTGTGCATAAGTGGTGGAGGGAGTGAATGTTGGTGGATAGGGTGCCAGTCAAGCAGGTTGCTTTGTCCTGGATAGTGTCAAACTTCTTGAGTGTTATTGGAGCTGAACTCATCCAAACAAGTGGAGTGTTTTCCATCACACTCCTGACTTGTGCCTTGTAGATGCTGGTTAGGCTTTGGGAAGCCAGGAGGTGAGTTACTCGTCACAGGATTCCTAGCTTCTGCCTGCTGTTGTAGCCATTGTGTTTATATGACTAGTCCAGTTCAGTTTCTGGTCAATGGTAACCCCCAGGATGTTGATAGTGGGAGATTCAGTGATGGTAATGCTATTGAATGTCAAGGGGCGATGGTTAGATTTTCCCTTGTTGGAGATGGTCATTGCCTGACACTTGTGTGGCACAAATGTTACTTGATACTTGTCAGCTCAATCTGGATATTATCCAGGTCTTGCTGCATTTGGACACAGACTGCTTCAGTATCTGAGGAGTAGCGAATGGTGCTGAATATTGTGCAATCATCAGCAAACATTCCCACATCTGACCTTATGATGGAATGAGGGTCAGTGATGAAACAGTTGAAGATGGTTGGACCTAGGACACTACCCTGAGGAACTCCTGCAGTGATGTCCTGGAGCTCAGGTGATTGACCTCCAACAACCAAAACTATCTTGCTTTGTGCTAGGTATGTCTCCAACCAGTGGAGAGTTACCCCTATGATTTCCATTGGCTGAAGTTTTACTCAGGCTCCTTGATGCCACACTTGATCAAATGCTGCCTTAATGTCAAGGGCAGTACTCTCACTTCACCTCTGTAGTTCAGCTCTTTTGTCCATGTTTGAACCAAGGCTGTAATGAGGTCAGGAGCTGAGTGATCCTGGAGGTACGCAAACTGAGTGTCAGTGAGCAGGTTATTGCTAAGCAAGTGCCGATTGATAGCACTGTTGATGACCCCTTCCATCACTTTACCGATGATGGAGAGTAGACTCCAATTGTTTGTCCTACTTTTAGTGTACAGGACATACCTTTTCTGCATAGCCAGGTAGATGCCAGTGTTGTAGCTGTACTGGAACAGCTTGGCTAGGAGCGCAGCAAGTCCTGGAGCACAAGCCTTCAGTACTATTGTCAGAAAATTGTCAGGACCCACAGCCTTTGCAGTATACAGAGTCTTCAGCTGTTTCCTGATTTCACATGGAGTGCATCGAATTGGCTGAAAGACTGGCATCTGTAATGCTGGGGACCTCCAGAGGAGTCCAAGATGGATCATCCACTCGACAGTTCTGGCTGAAGATTGTTGCAAATACTTCAATCGTATCTTGCGCTGGGCTCCCCCATCATTGAAGATGGGAGATTAGTGGAGCCTCCTCCTCCAGTGAATTGTTTAATTGTCCACAACCACTCACGACTGGATGTGGCATGACTGCAGAGCTTAGTTCTGATCAGTTGGTTGTGGGATCACTTAGCTCTGTCTATCACTTGCTGCTTATGCTGTTTGGCACACAAGTAGCCCTCAGTTGTAGCTTCACCAGGTTGGCACCTCATTTTGAGGTATGCCTGGTGTTGCTCCTGGCATGCCCTCCTGCACTCTTCATTGAACCAGGCATGATCGCCTGGCTTGGTGGTAAGGATAGAATTGGGGATATGTCTGTCCATGAGGTACAATTCTGCTGCTGCTGATGGCCCCCAGAGCTTCATGGATGCCCAGCCTTAAGTTGCTAATTCTGTTCAAAATCAATCCCATTTAACACGGTGGTAGTGCCACACAACACAATGTAGGCTATCTTCAACGTGAAGACAGGACTTTGTCTCCACAAGGATTGTGCTGTGAGCACTTCTATTGATACTGTCAGGGGTAGGTGCAACTGCAGCAGGCTGGTGAGGATGAGGTCAAGTATGTTTTTCCCTCTTTTTGGTTCCCTCGCCATCTGTTGCAGACCCAGTCTAGCGGCTATGTCCTTTAGGACTCAGCCGGCTTGGTCAGTAGTAGTATCAAATCACTCCTGGTGATGGACATTGAAGTCCCCCACCCAGGGTACATTCTGTGCCTTAGCACTCTCAGTGCTTCCTCCAAGTGGTGTTCAACATGGAAGAGCACTGATTTATGAGCTGAGTGGGAAGGTGGTAATCAGCAGGAGGTTTCCATGCCCGTGCTTGACCTGATACAATGAGAATTCTGAATTCAATGTTGAGTACTTCCAGGGCAACTCCCTCCTGACTGTATACCACTGTGTTGCCATCTGCACTGGGTCTGTCCTGTCTGTGGGACAGAATGTACCCACGGATGGTGATGGTGGTGCCTGGGACATTATTGTAAGGTATGATTCCGTGAGTATGACTATGTCAGGCTGTTGCTTCACTAGTCTGTGCGACAGCTCTCCCAATTTTGGCACAAACCCCAGATGTTAGTAAGGACTTTCCAGGATCGGCAGGGCTGAGACTGTCATTGTTGTTTCTGGTGCCTAAGTCGATGCTGGGTGGTCCATCCAGTTTCATTCCTTATAGTGCTTTGAAACAACTGAGTGGCTTGTTAGACCATTTAAGAGTGAACCACATTGCAGTGGACCTGGAGTCATATCTAGGCCAAACAGCAGATTTCCTTCCATCAAGAGCATTATAATTTTACAACAATCAACAATGGTTTCATGGTCATCATTAGCCTTTCTAATTATGGATTACTTTTTATTGATTGAATTCAAATCCCACCATCTGCCATGTTGTGGGGGGTGGGGGTGTTGGGGGGAGGGTGGGGGGGGTGGTGGGGGGCGGCGTGGTCAGGCCCGGGACCCCAGAACATTATCCCGGGTCTCTGTATTACTAGTATAGTGATAATACCACTACACCATCGCCTCCCTGAGTGTCTGCAAGAGTGTCATGAGTGGTTGTAGTATGCTGTGTGCTGCCCAATCTAGCACTGCAGAGAGGTGAAGCCCTGGCTTCAGAGACAGCTCCTTCCTCTGACTAAGACTCTAATGAAGAGAAGGGTGAGGCAGGAGGCCTGCAGGGAGGTCTGGTTGTCAGGGAGACAAGAGGTGCACAAGTTATGAGAAATTTCCATTAGCATTGTGTCTGCAACACAAATCCACTTTCTTAGTGCTTGCCATCTTCTTGTATTGTCTCCCTCTTATGAACACCAGGGTCATGTCTGTTAAGGCCTCAACTGTCACCGTGGTACTTGGAAGCACTTGTGTCAGTGGCAGAGGGGCAGAAGAGAACTTGTCCACATCAGGTGGCCCTGAGAGGTGACCCCCACACCCCCCAAAGGGAGCAGCGGCTGCTCATCTGCTGCCATGAGGTACATTTGGCCTTCCCTGGTTTCCTGAGAGGGATCAGGACCTTGATGTGACTCCAGGCTCTTCCTCATCCTCCTCTCACCCTGACTCTGGGCACTGGAGCTCAGAGACAAGGCGATGGAGTGCAGGTCAGTAAGCATACCCAGTATCCTATCAGTGAGCTGCTGGGTTTGGCCATTCATACCATTCGTCAGTCTCTCAATGGAGGAACCATGCATTCTGTAGAGTGGGTGATTGCAGCACTCATGGCCTGGATGGACTCCTCCAATGTCTGTGTCAGTGCGCACAACCTCTTGGGTATCTCTGCCACATCTTCACGCGTCTTGCATTCTACGTCCAGTATCTGCTGCCTGATAGACGATTTCAGAGGCTCGTCATCAGCCTGGGTATCAGTATCTAGGCTGCTTCTAGAACTCCGCTGACTGCCAGAGGCCTTCTCCATCTCAGTCTCCAACAGCTGGTGTTGCGACTGTGATGTGCTCTCAACAGTGTGTGGATCCCTTACAACCAAGCTGCGCGTACCCACCAAGCTGCATGGATCTGCACCGGTGCTGGGTGCGGAGCAAGCATGTGACACTGCATCCTCTGAGGCTTCTTCCTCCTCCACCTTAGAGGTTAGCAAGTGTCCCTCGTGGCTGTTGGATGCTGCCACTGATATTTGCCTGGTGTTTGCCCTTTGCCCTGGAAACAAAAAACAAGGAGAATGAGGGGCATCATCATCATTTGAGGTGAGTGCATAGAGATACGCTTCCTCAGAACACATACTGGCACCATTAGGAGATGGTAGACACTGTTTGAATCTTATATTCAGACAGACCATCCTCCCCGAGTTGTACAAGCCTCCACAAAAGCAGTCAATGCCACATTCCCGACAGCGCCCCCAATTCCCAAACCCCCTGCCCCTCCTGAACAACAGTTTTCAGGAGGGAGCCGAGCGCCCCAAACCTATCACCCCATGGCCACCTCCAACCTCGCCTCAGCCAATAGCTTGGCACCATTGATCCAATACCTCCTCCTCTAGCGGGGTGAGGAAGGCCAATTCGGGTTGCCCACCTTCCATCTTGGCCCTTTCTCTCTCATTGTGCACCTTCTTAAATAAGAAAGGACATTGCAATGACTATGTTGAGGTATAATCATGCTTTTAAATGCATGGCCAGCATATACTTTGTCCGTGAACAACATTTCTCATTGCTCCTAGCCAGTGAACAGGTGTTTAGTTCAAACACACCCTCAACCGCCATTGCCATGCAGAGTGGCATGTCTGCCATGCCGTCTTCTACACTTGGGTAATACAGTGGACAGCCCCATATTCAAGACACTTCACACCATTACACCCGTCCATCTAGGTCCATCTCTGAAATGTTACCCTGACAGATCTCAAGAGGTCACTGAGCCTATTCTGGCATGCAGCCAGATTTCATGGACGACCCCTCTTTGGCTAGCCACCGCCGCTACCCACCTCCAGGCTGCTTTGGTCTGGCTGGGAGGTCACCTCTTCCCGCCTTGGGACTTAAGGGCTCCTATTTATCACATACAGACTTGAAGAGGACTCACAGGGAGTTATCATCAAACTGGGGGGGCCATCCTGGGTCTGGAACTCTGGCCAGCTGGTGAGTCCATTCTGGCTCCACCCGTGGAGAGACCAAGAGAGTTAAAGGGCTGAGTTCAATTCTTCTCACATCCATTTGCTATTCATAGCAGGAATGGGTCAGGTGCACTGAAATGTCCTCTCCTCCCTGGCAAGGCTCCTGAATGATTCACTCTGAGCGCAAAGGCCATCCACATTTGATAACAAGCTCCTATCTGCTGTAATACTTCAAAAGATTTAAAAGTCTTGATGGGAGAAAGCTTCCACCTCCAAAGTGTACTTTCTGATGCAGCTGCCACAGTCCCATGCCAGGGATGCCTTTAAACGGGTGACTTCTGGTTGACGGCCTGCCCCTTCTGCCCTTGGATGTCCCATCTTTCCATTGCCAATTGGGTGCGCTGCCCTCCCACCCTAGAGATAGTTGGTCACCTTCCTGCCAGACGGTTGTTAATTGGATGAAAGATGTGTTCCAGGCTGTCTTTCAAAGGCGAGGCCAGAGTCAGAGATCCATCCACTTCTGGGCCGGACTCCCACCCACTGCTGAGCAGTGTAACATCCAGCCTGTGACCAGTTGGCCTAATATTGCCCCAATATTATTATGCCCTACTTGCCCGTTAAGGCGAATGTAATCCCATGGCATGGGTTTTGTAGGAGAGCAAGGGAGTTACTCCTGGTTTCCTGGCCAATATGTATCCCTTAAGCAACATGACAAAAACAGATTACCTGGCCATTATCACATTACCGTTTGTAGGAGCTTGCTGTGCACAAATTCACTGTCACATTTCCTGTATTACAACAGTGATTACATTTCAAGAGAACAGCATTTTGAGTTGTCCTGAAGTTGCGAAAGGTGCTATATAAATGTAAGCCAGTCTGTCTCTTTGTCTTACATTCTTCCTTCTTTCCTTCCTTCCTTTCTTTCCTGAATCCCATCAGGAACTGACACCAGAGCTAATTTGCTGCCACTTTGATGCCAGGCTGAAAAGATTTTAAGGGCTGATACAAGTGACTATACAACTGAGATTTTATAGAAGCCAGAATCCCAGTTGTTTGGATTGTAGTGATAAGCTCCAGTTAGCGATATAACCACAGAAATTGCTGGAAAGGGGCAGCATTAGTACCAGCACCTTCACTGATGGCCCTAGTTCTTAATTCCACAACCTCCTGCCTTTTTTTCCTTTAAGGTGTTCAGCGTTTGTAATTTTTTTGTTTATATTGGCTACCCCGAAACCCAAGCTTCAAAATGCCATGCAAACACTGTGTGTATACATCATGGTACTTTTGCATGTAGTTCAGTGTTTAAACTCCGAAGTATAAAAACACTATGGAGCACCCAGTTCCCACTCCACAGCTGCACCATGGTATTGTGCCTAAATCCCACAAATTTAGTGCAGTTTATGGACAGACTGTTGGATGTGTTTCTATCTTCCGTGACATAACGGACTTATCCATAATAGGAAATAGACTAGAGCCTTATTCATGATGTGGCCATTAAGGAGGCTAGGGGCAGAATTTTTTAGCTAGGCGTGCAGGCACGTGCCCGGCCTGCTCGGAGGTAAAATAGCACGTGATGACCTCGGGCGTCCTCCCCGCACTCATCCCGCACGATATTTCAGTTGTCGGGCACGTGCAAAAGTCGGAAGCGCGCCCGCCGACAATTAAGAGGGAAATTAATCCCAATTTAAAGGCCCGATTTTTCGTGGTCCATTCAACCTTACGGTTAGCGGACGGACGAATCTGCCAGGCGGACTTCACATTTTTGCCGAAACCTCATCCATGGGCCGGGATGAGGTTTCCGTTATTAAATTAAAAAAATAAAATCTATGGACAGAATTTTCATCATGTATATGTTCAGGTGACTGATTCTGACTGGTGGACATTTTTTTCTGGATTTTGAGATGTTTATTCATTGGTTTTAACTTCTTCAGCTCCCTGAGGCAGCTCACTGCCTTCAGGGAGCTTTCATTCCCCGCTCCCCTGTGCCCACGCTAACATCAGTGCCTACCCTCCTCCACCCTGGCATTTCAGCACACGTTTCACGCTGGCTGGCCATTAATTGGCCAGTCAGCCTGAAATTACGGTTGGGATCTCATCGTGGGCGGTGGTCCGTTCGCCGGCTACTCTTGGGCCCACCAATCGCACCCGCACTCCGCCTTAAAATTCCTGCCCCTGGTACTTGCTTGAGAGTATCATTGTGTGGAAAGTGGTTCATTTATTGCTAAATACGAACAGGATATCACAATAGTGAACATGTAATGGCTGTTCAGTGAGGTTAACACATGGTGGCATCATTAAGAAAGAACAGGACATTAAATAACCTGTAAAGTTTTCCAGATGGCTTAACCAGAATTTTTTACACCCCAGAAGCCTCGGTCGGGCCTTCACCACTGCAAGTGAAGGTGGGGTGGGGGCAGGGTGTGGTGGTCAATGGTGCTGGTGACAGAATTTTCTGCACTAAAAGTGCAGTGTGAAAACATCTCTGCTCTTCACAGGATCACAGAATTGTGCACAGAAGGAGGCCATTCACCCCATTTTGTCTGCACCGGCTCTCCGAATGAGCAATGCACCTAGAACCGTTCACCCCCCTCCCACCAACCCACCCCCACTACCCCACATTCTCCCTTTTCAAATAACAATCTAATCCCCTTTTGATTGCTTCAATTGATCTTGTCTCCACTACCCTCTCAGACTGCGCCTTCCAGATCGTAACCACTCGCTGCGTCAAAAAGTTTTTCCTCACGTCGCCCTTGTTTCCTTTTCCAATTACCTTAAATCTGTGCCTTCAATTTCTCATCCCTTCCATGGGTGGGAACATATCTTCCCTATCTACCCTGTCCAGGTGTGGACTTGCAGTTATGGGGGAGGGGGCGGGCAGTGGGAGGAGGAAACAGTGCACTCAATCAATTCAGAATTGTAAATTGCTAAAAGGTATATTGATTTGATGGGTCCAGAAATGAAGCAGAGGAAAAAGCCCCACAATAAAACTGCACCAATTCCTCTAGGCTGTTTTCAGGCTGAAACATTGGAAATCAGTAGGAAATGTCCCTCTCCCGCAGGCCTTGAAAGTCTTGAGGTTGGGGGGAAAGGCTTAAGTTGGACTTTGCACCCTTCTGGTTGAGCAGAGGAGCAGGATTGAACGAGTCTCCAGCAGGTTTCGGGGCGGGTTGAAGAATTGTGCCTGCTCTCTCAGTGTAGCCATGGGCAGAATTTTTCACTCGGCGTGTGGGTGCATGCCCGACACACTTGAGCGTAAAATAGCGCACGATGGCATTGGGCGAGCATCCCTATGTCATCGCGCGCTCACGCGATAATTCAGTTGGCGGGCACACACTAAACTCGGAAGCGCACCCGCCGACAATTAAAAAGGGTTATTTAAGCCCATTGGCGGCGCAATTAATTGGGACTTTACGCTGCCCGTCCAACCTTACAGTTGGCAGGTGGACGAATTGGCCGGGCAGCCTTTGCGTTTTTCAGGAAACCTCATCTAAGGGCGGGATGAGGTTTCCGTCATTAAATAACTTAAAAAAAATGTATGGTCAGAATTTTATGTTGTATATGTTCAGGTGACTGTTTCTGGTGCATGGGCATTTTTTCCTGGTTTTTAAAACCTCTTTTATTTTTTTGTATTTAAATTCTTCAGCTCCCCGAGGCACCTCTCTGCATTCGGGGAGCTTTCGTTCCGCTAATTGGCCAGCAGGCGGGAAATTGGGGTCGGGGGCCGATTGCGGCTAGGGGTCCATTTCCCAACCACTCCCGAGCCCGCCGGTCGTGCCTGCCCACCGAGCTGAAAATTCAGGTCTATGTGTAACGAGCAGCACAATGTGAGGATGATCTTAACAATCCCAAATTCCATGATTTCCATTTTCGGGTTGTATACCACTTTAAGACAGGTGCGGTTGCTCGTCGAGGCATGAGTGGTCATTTGAAATGGAAACGTGAAAGGTAAGGTTACTTTTTGCAAACTTTATGACTGACTGCAGGTATCGGAAAGCTATCTGCACTGTCGTTCCTGGGAGACTTGCATCTACATTCTCCATTGCCTTTCAGTTACAGAGAGTTATGCAGAAGGTATCTGGAGGCTGCAAAATGATCATGCTAACTGTGGTTTTCCACTTTACATGACTGGCTGATTGGAGGAGAAAGAACAAGTAGGAGGAGGCTGTATGACAAACCAGATTATTCAAGTAGCCCCAGTTAAGAGCCAAACTATCCCAGAGTCACGCATCCCAAAGGATGTATCAACCAAGTGAACTTTCCAAATTCTAACACTTAGGAGCCTTCACTTCAGTCATCGAACTATTTGAAAACCTTCATGGTTTGATACACACAGATCTGCAGCTAACATCCACAGCAAGTGCCTCTCTGGCAGAAAAAATCTACATAATCCTTGTGCCACAGGCTCATACCAGGGAGCCACAGGGCACTTTTGCTGGATCCTCTAATTTTCTGCTCTTTCAATGACTGCAGCAACAATTTGCATTCCTGATAACACCTTCAATGTAGTAAAACCTCACAGGATGGGTAGTTAAGTAAAATTTGACACTGAGCCACGTAAGGTGATATTAGGATAGGTGACCAAATGCTTGATCAAAGAGGTAGGTTTTAGGGGCCATCTTAAAGGAGGAGAGAGGTAAAGATGCGATGAGGCTTAGAGAGACAATTTCAGAGCTTAGGGCCTAGGCAGCTGAAGGCACATCCACCGATGGTGGAGCAATAAAAATCGGAGATGCGCAGGAGGCCAGAATTGGTGAAGTGTAGAGGTCTCACAGGATTGCAGAATTGGAGAAGGTTACTGTGTTCGCCATCCTTGCCAGGGTGGTTCAATTGAAACACCTCAACAGTGGGGTCAACCGATATCTCATTGCAAACACCATATCAGCATCTCATGGTTAGCCCTAAAACCACAGTTATGTTTTACTATAGGGTCGCTTTGCTCGCGAACCAGTTGCATGCTGTTGGCAGGTGAGCCGATTACAATATACTGCAGACGCAGAGACCGATATGAAATGGAGCACATGCTGTTTATTTACATAGACAACAGAGCACTAACTTGATGTGTGCTTCCCCAGCCAGACCCTACTCTAGACTAACGTCAACCTGGTAGCCCGTGCTACACAGCTATTGGGTCTTACAGTCACGTGGTCAATCTGCTCACAGTCTCTTAAAGATGTATTACACCTTAGATTACCACACACACTGTAGCAAATAAGGGATAATTCTTCTCTCAAGTGCAGGAAAGATCCTCACAAGGTTCCTATAAAACTGTCTACTAGAGAGCCTTGTAGATGATCTCCTCCCTGAATCACAGTATGGTTTTAGGACTAGCTGTGGGACAGGTGGTGTGATGTTTGCAGCAAGACAACTAGAAGAAAAGTGCAGAGAGCAACATCAGCATCTATGTATGCTAATCATAGACTTAACTAGAGTTTATGGCAGTGTGGGCCAACCTGCCCTATGGTACTTGCTTCCAAACTAGGATGTCCGAATAAATTGGTCAAAGTCCTGTGCCTATTGCATGGGGGCATGGCTGAATGTGTTTTGTGCCTGTGTTGAGTTGCTTTGCGGTAACCAGCAGCATAAAGCAAGCAACTTTTCCATCTATTCTTTGCTGCAATGCTTAAGAAAACTACCGAAGGCATGCCTATAGGCATATCACCATTAGATTGTATTCAGGGGAGCTCTTCAATCTCTCCAGACTGTGTGCCTCTGCCAAAGTCACAGAGGCAGTAATCAGAGAGCTTCTGTGTGCAGCTCATTGTGTTCTAGCTGTCCGCCACAAGGAAAACATTCAGGCCATGGCAAACAAGCTCTCAAGTGCTTCCGAAAACTTTGGTCTCCAAATTAGTAGCCTGGATCCTACATTCATTGGGCACACGCGATTGATGGGCCTGGAAGCGGATGTGAAATGCGCTTCTGCCAATTGATGGCCAGCCAGTGTGAAATGCGTGCTGGGAAAGGCTCAGCACTGCCGGGTGGGGTTACAGGAAGAGGGCGGGAGCCAAGAGAAGGGAGGGTGTGGGCTTGTGCTCCCTGAAGGCTGACAGCTGCTGTGGAGCTGCCTCAGGGAGCTGCAGTAATTTAAAAATGAAATGAGCTCAATAAACGGCTGCAAACTGTGACAATACTGTAAATGCAAGCACCTGGCAGCAGCCTACATAGCAGATCATCCCTCAAATGTCTTCATTTATTTTATTTAACCCCAGCTCTTGATGTAGTTTGTAGTGAAAAGGCCAAGATCGCCTGGCCTTTTGGCTTGTCTGCCAACTGTAAAAATGGACAGGCTGTATAAAATCACTGACAAGTGGCTCCTTAATCAGCTTAATTGTCCGTGGGTGCGCTTCCAACTTCCGGGTGCACCTGCCGACTGTAATGTTGTGCGCATGCACAATGATGTCAGGACGCGCGCCTGACATCTTCTCATGTGATTTCACGTGATTCCGGGTCGGGCATACGCCTGCACAAACAGCTTAAAATTCTGGCCAAGTGTCTCCAAGACTGAGGAGAGATACATTTCAGCCAGCGCCAGGCACACGCTATGAAGCACCAGGCATAACTGTGGATGGCCCCAGTCTCAAGGCTATAGAAGAACTCTGATGCCTTGGTATTGTGTTCTCTCAGGACACCACTATTGGTGTAGATATCCATGCACAGAGCCAGGAAGCAAGTCCTGCCTACAGCTGAGTCCATAATCATGACTAGGAGCAGCATGGCATTAAGCTGAAGACTGTGATCAAAATCTACCAGCCCATTGCCCTTATCACCCTGCTGTCTGTTGTGAAATCCGGGCTCTGCTTTTGGCACCATATAAAGCTCTGGAAGCACCAAAGGCACCTGAGGTTCATGAGAGTTTGATGGCAGGGCAAAATAACAAACAACCATGTTCTCCATTGTGCTGGACTCAACAGCATGGAGATCAACTGCCAGAAAATTTAACACAGATGGGCAAGCCATGTCTCCCACATGGATGATTACAGAATCCTCAAGCAAATCTTCTGTGGGGAACTGTCTCAGTGCGAACGACATCAATGTGGTCAGTGCAAACAATACAAGGACACCTTCAGAAAGAGCCTTACATCTTCTGCATTGCAGACCACATTTCCTGGGAAAACACTGCAGCTGACTGGTCCATGTGCAGGCAAGCACCGAAATTTGGTTCAGCATGCTTTGAGGACCATCTACACCAAACCCACAACGTCCAACGTACCCAGGGGAAAGCACAGCAGTAGAGGCTCATCCAAACACCAACAATGACAAGATGAACTGCCAGTTCTATGAACTTCCATGCCGATCTCGCATCAGACTCTTCAGCTATGAGAGAACTCACAGGATATGACGAAGTCACGTACAGCTTGGACATACTCAAGCAATGCGGATTTTACCACCCACAGCCAATGACTGCAAGGCAGATATTTTTTCAGAATCTCAAGTTTCCCTAAGGGATTGGAAGCTCTTGATTTTACCCAAGTGGCATTGTGTGTCCCAAATGTAAACCCTCACATTTGCATCATCCACAAAGGATTCCATTCCCTAAATAAACAGGTTATTTATGACAATGGGCTTGGGAGTTTAAAGGAAAATTCTAGTGCCAGGATAAGATTGGGGGATGCCTTTCATTGGGAGCCAAGCACTGCCTTATCAATTGGAAGGGCCATGTTGTGCACTTCAGACCTTTCCGGTCAGAAAAAAGGGCTACTGGTAAATATTCCAGAAATTCTAATGACGACAGTACTTGTGCTAAGAAAAAAGGGAGCAGGTGTAGGCTACTGCAGCTAGACAGCTAAGGACAAAACTCATTTGGAACACCTACATAGATGCAAACAGCAAAATTATTATCTCAACCCATTGGGAAACAGCCTCCTCTCATTATTCTCTCCATATTCCCAATGAGATCCTTGATCCTCACAACTAGCCATCAAATCCCAATTTGTGCTGATATTGAGGAATCTCAATATCAGCACAGTACCTAGTCCCAAATACCAGGCAGTCTTTGCATCAATAATTCCAGTATATTTAATGCAACTATTTACAAAAACATTTTGTGTTTTCTACACTCTACATACCCTTTGTCACTATACAGCCTATTCTTTTCTACATGTCACCTGAGGGCATGGAGTCTGAGATCTTGATGGCATTTCATGGACGACCCCATATCTGCTAACTGCTACTACTACCACCCTCCAGGCTGCTTTGGTTTGAGCACCTTGGGATGGAAGATGCCCTCCTATCAGCCCCCCCATGTCCTGGGATAGGCACAGGATAGGCTGAGTTTGTTTGGACAGTTTTTCAGCCTGGTTCTGCAAAGCTGAGAGCTTCTGCAGGAGATAGATATAATGTTCCCTTATGCACCAGGGGAAGCAACCTTATAAGCATGCAATCAGCTGCTGCATTGATTCTGGGATTGTCAGCCACCAGTGGGAGTACTAACCTCAGAGAAGCAGAAAAATCCTTAAATCCCTGAGGTTCACGGGAAGTCCCTTGAGTACCTCTGAGGTGTCACTCTATGACCTTTGTGGTCCATTTTACATGGACCTCTCCAAATATTCCCCAAAATGGGCAGGCCTTCGTTCGGTGTCTTCACATTGAATTGACAGACTGGCCTGAATCTCTCATACACCAGACAAAATAATATGAAGCTTTAACAGATGCTAGTAAGGCAGTGCTCTCTACTGTTTTCCCCTCCATCTGCCACACATCTTGATAGAGGTTGTGTGGAATCGCCATATGTGTTTGATGTTCAGCTTGCATCCTTCTTTTAATGGCAGGGCCCTTGAAATAATCAGCTGCAAGCTCTTTAAGCAGGGGCTGTCATTTCTTAACCGTCCACTCAGCGACATCAGGCTTCAATTCCACATCTGCATTGGCTAACTTCCTGATGTTCTGCACATCTTGCCACATGTCAATCCTTCATCTAAGCTACGTGTAGCCCCTCTGTCCCATAAGTGAATGTCCCTGAGCTGAAGAGTTCAAGGGAAAGGGTGAATGACGGGGCAGATGAATTGGCAGCAGTGCTGTCAGAGTCAAAGCAAAATTTGACATCTTGATTATCATTATCCTTCCCTTGTGATTCCTGGTTTCCAACCTCTGGAGGATGAAACAGTCATGTTATCTTGGACCTGCATGACTAGTATTCTACCTTAAACAGCTACTTTGTGGATCTGTTTTGCGGAAACTGATGGATGATAGGGAGATTGAAAAATACAGAGAAATAATAAATAATAGGAATGCACGATCATGAACTGATTGAATGGGTATTAACTTCCAAAATTCTACTCCCAGCTGCCAGATCAGATTTCAATGACACTGAATGTTCTTTAGGAACAATAATGCCCAGATATCTGTTCTTTCTTGCTCTGTGGCCTAGCATTCCTTGGCATCATGCGTTATGTTGCTCTGCAGGAGCAGTGCACTGTGATAATTTACTGAAGCAGTTTTCAGATCCAGCAGTCACAATCTGTCAGGACCCATGAAATTAATAAAAACAAAAAAACTGCGGATGCTGGAAATCCAAAACAAAAACAGAATTACCTGGAAAAACTCAGCAGGTCTGGCAGCATCGGCGGAGAAGAAAAGAGTTGACGTTTCGAGTCCTCATGACCCTTCGACAGAACTTGTTCTGTCGAAGGGTCATGAGGACTCGAAACGTCAACTCTTTTCTTCTCCGCCGATGCTGCCAGACCTGCTGAGTTTTTCCATGAAATTAATGTTGGGTGAAAGGATGAGAGCCTTTAATGTGTTAGCCTGCATCACATGAAAGTAAGACAATTGATGTGAGTGATGCCATTACAGCGCCACTGGGCAAAAACAGGGAGACATATCATAGAGTCAGAGAATGATACAGCACAGAAATAAGCCATTCAGCCCATTGTACCTGTGCCTTAAAGGATATTTCTTGAATATTACAGCAGGGCCGTTCAATTTGCCTCTCTATTTTTCAGCTAGCTTCCTGATACTCAGTAACATACCTTTGCTGACCTTCTGAGATCATTAAAATTATTCCAGTGCTATGTAGTGGTAATATCGCTGCACCAGTAGTTCAGAGGCTGAGGCTAATACTCTGGGGTGCATGGATTTGAATCCCATCATGGCAGCTGGTGGAATTGAATTCAATTAGTAAAATCAGGAATTATAAAACTAGTCTCCGTAATGGTTACCAAGACAGCTATCATCAATTGTCATAAAATAAACATCTGGTCTCGCCTACATATGACTCCAGACACACAGCAATTGGTTGACTCTTAACTGCCCTCTGAAATGGCCTAACAAGCCTCTCAGTTCAAGGGTAATTAGGGGTGGGCAACAATTGCTGATCTTGCCAGCGATGCTCACATCTAATGGAAAAAAAGAACAAAAAAAATCTCTTGGGGAAGAGATCACTTGGGGCTATGAAGCAGCCACTTTCACCTGAATGGCCATTTGCAGCTGCATTAAGTGGTTTCTTCTCAGTTATTCCAATGGTAGTAACCTCCTTGCTCTGATTTCAGCACAACCTGAACAACAGTCTGGCCTTTTTCCACCCCTCACAGCTGTCATTGCATCCTCTCTTACCAGATTGTGCTCAAGCCACTAAATGGATTTATCCCTTTGAACTGAAGGCTGTGCCCTGCCCCGAAGTTTTCTGGTGTAATTGACCTATTTTTGGCGAGAAATTACAGTTGCCTTGCAGGGGTCGTGTAAAGGTTTAGCACAGCCCTTGCAGTTCGTAATATTTATCATTGGATCTGCACGGGGTGTCCTTATTGGCTTGGCCCTCCTGTGCAACTGCGCAGGGTGAACGGCTACACAGACCCCTGTGCCCTGGCGTGACCCAAATTGCTGTCTCTCAAATATGATGCAAATTAACCGACCCCAAGATTCCTGATGAGGTTCGGGTCATTGGGGTATGACTGTCAGAAGTCTTGCCTCGCTGCACTTCCAGATGTACATCAAGGTGCGGCTAGAAACTTTGGGCCCCGTTCTTCAGAAGGAAAATAAAGGTTAAGAATCAACCATCTTTTCCTAACAGGAAAATCTTGCTAGCCTAGGGGTCAGGAGGTAAAGCCTTTAATGAGAAAATTTCCTCAGGTGGATTGGCCAAACAGCTGTGGGTTGTCACTCTCATTCAGTCCCTGTGCTAAAATCCTTAAAAATGCCTGAAAGGAGGAGATCAGATTTCTCTGTATACTCTGCAGTTTGCCTGAGATTTGAATTCCTGCGTAGAAGTCTATACCGATCAGGCGAGGTGCAGCGTGAGATTTATAAGGCACTGTCAACTACCTCAGAGCCTTGGAGGCCTCCCTCCCAGTAGGTCTAGAATTGAACACTCACTGATCATTCATTTCCAGTGCTGTGTGAAATAATACCCTAGCAATGCCAGGGCAGGTGAAAGTTAGCCTGCAGCTGGTGATCCAAGACTCAGCAGGTGGAACATCAAAGCCTTTCATGGGCTGTAGCACAATTACTACTGTGTTGTTTCCCTGAGGTAAATCTTGTTCTAAACTGTTTCACCTTGATGTTAAAATCTTGGAAATGCTTCGCATACTTCTAAATCCATGCTATAATCTGTGACACGTACTTTTTCATACTCTTTTTAAAAAATATATTACCAACCACTGTTTGAGGTTAGCTAACTTTCATCTGCACTGCTTGAGGTTAAAGAGCCATTAAATAGTTTCCTTGTCTCTTGGTATTTACTTGAACATGTGTTGCAAAAAAAAAGTCCATTCTTAACTTTATTCTCCGTTGGCTGTGTACAATTATGACAAGGATTAAAGTCTTGGATTTCTCTTAACCCAGCCCAATATTAGGTGTGCCTCCAGCTTGCGTCTTTTGCAAGTGCCCTCATGTGCGCTTCCCCAATATTTCTGAATGCAGATTGAGAAACATCTAACGAGGTGAGGCCAGATACAAATCATTATCTGCTTCATTTACAGGCAAGTATGTAAATATAATCAATCTCAGCTCTATCATCTAAAAATGGGGGGTGGGAGGGAGTGGAACATGCACCTGTCCCTTTTGTAAGCTTTTTATTGCCACTGCCTTTCTCTCTAGGTAATTTCTAACTATAAAAACTATTCTACATTTTAGTTTCCAGTTCCTAGCAACAAAGTCAAAGACTGCCACTCACAGCCTTTCCTTGAAAACCTGACTGCATCTTGAATTTAAATTTATCCCCATTTTTCTTTGTTAATTCTGGCCTGACGAAGTAGTGGAGCAAGCTCCTTGATGTAGTATAAGGGTCTTCAGCATAGCAATGGTTAACGTGGGACAGGAGAACAGTACCACCCACAGAATGATGACAATAGACAGGAAACAGATGTGTATGGAGAGACTTGAGCTGAATTCAGCACGGAGATAGTGCCTAGTCGGGGCTATCCTTTGGAAATGTATATAGTTATGTGTTACCAATAAACACGAATGTTCAACCTTACAAGTCTCTGAATCTCCTCATGAGACCAACTAAGCAAACCCTTACAACCCTGACATTTACTCATTCTGGGATTTGCTAGCAGTCCTGTCAACAAACTGATGACCCTCTTTCCCAAGAGTTCGTTCTTATCATATTCCTCATACAATGCACACATTTGCAGAGTTCACCACAATGTGGATGAATATGCTCTAGCCATTTGAGGTAAGATAACCAATGTCCCCCTGTCATTGTGCTGACCTCTTCAAACCAGGCTTCTTCAGGCATTAAGCTTCCCTCTATCTCAGCACTGCAGCCTGTGATTGTTTACTATCTGTGAGGATTCACTTTGTCTTATATAAAAAAAAACGTACTTAAACATAACCCAATACATTCTGCAGAAAGTTGGTCAAAAACAACTGGCACCTACTAAGGTCTGGGGCTGGATTTTTGACCCAGGACTGGGGAACCGACACCCCGATTATTTCTGGGTCCCGATCCATGCTGTGTCTGCTTTGCGGACAAGTCTCTATAGTAATATGCAAAGCCCTTGAATGGGCCAGAGGTGAGCTCAGTGCTTAACCAGTGGCGCCGGGCACTGCCTAGAGGCAAGAACTGGCTCTGGAGTGCTAGGCTGAAAGGCAGAAGGCAGCCATGGCTGGGCTTATTGTTGGTTTGCACACTGAGGCAGGCAGGGGAGCAGAGGGCCAGCAGCCTCACAATGCACGAAAATGGCCAAATGGTTAATCACAAGCTACTTGGCCCATTGTGCTCAAGTGAGCCATGTGCTTGAACGCCTCAGCTTCAACAATCCGTTTTCTTTCTCAACATTTTAATTCAGCAGCAACATCATATTATGGCTCTCCTCAGTGCTCCTAACATGTTTGTACTAAGATGCAACAGCTTTTCGCATTTTGCTTTGAAAATTTCCTTCTGTCCCTCTCCAGCACGTTATCAAGCTCTTCAATGAGCTTGACAGCCGGTTAATTATAGGAGAGCGGGTTGCCGGTTTCCACCACCGTTCACCTGCCCTCAACCCCCCCCCCCAAGCCACAGCCTCCACCCGCCTCCGACCTCCATCCCCGCCGCTTTTTATCAGAAGTGCAGTGTGTTCCAGAGGCATTGGAAGACTGGCACACCATCTAAGAACCACTATTTTCAAAGCATGCCCGCATCAACTTTACCCCACATGGGCAACTGAAAATGCAGCCCATGGAGGTGATATTGGTTGGTGGCAGTAATATGAGTGACAGCGAGTTATTAGCACATTTTGCTCCCCACCTGTTTTGCTCTCGCACTGATTTGAATAGAAAAGAAGATAATTAAGATACACAAGAGATTGCCAATTAATATCATCCATTTTGTGGCATAAGAGGGCCGATTTCAACCCTAAAAGATACCTGAATATCATTTTAATATCAGTATGTAATATAAGTGAAAATACAATTATTGTTTCCACTGAGAGTTATGAACAAAGCAAGTGTGATAAATGATGGTGCAGAAAGGATAACATTTATATTTCCTTCATTGTCCAGGACAGTCTCAGAGCTCCCAAATGAGACAGAATTCTACTTCTGTTGAGCTTAGTTAGTCCAGCTGATGAAGTAAATCAAACAAACTGTATCTACCAAATGTAAATGTGGCAGTGTGTTCACACTTCTCTTTCACTTGTACTGAGAAGGTAACAGTCTAGGCAAACTTGTGCTGTGTGTCCTGTTCTCTAGCTCTTTTCTGCTGACCTGATTTGTCCAGTTGCCTGGTTCATGCAATGTCCAAAGACATTGTGTAAACCAGGTAAATCTTCTATAGAGATTCATCATGTATAAGTAGATGTTGTAGTAATTAAAAAATAAGTTGTGTAAATGATTAGTACAAAGAGCTGTTGTCTACTTAAGCATTACATACTCTGGGTTATATCGAAAGGAGGCAAACAGGCAGGTGACAAAGCCTGTCTTTTTTTAAAATTATTTATTATGTTATTGTTTAGTATTTTGAACAATGATAGACTGCTTTACGATGTCAGAAGATACCTATTTTGGGGTCAGAGTAGCGATTGTGACATCAGAGGTGGTGGATACAGTGAATTATCATCTTATGTCTCACTGTTAAAACATCCTCACTTGTGCTGTAATGCTGGTACATAGATGGGCTATTCAGCTTTTAGTTTCATTTCAGTGCT
This sequence comes from Carcharodon carcharias, assembly GCF_017639515.1. NCBI lineage: Eukaryota > Metazoa > Chordata > Chondrichthyes > Lamniformes > Lamnidae > Carcharodon > Carcharodon carcharias. The sequence continues at coordinate 20,906,150 of NC_054472.1, read as the reverse complement.
TGGATACCTTTTTGCATTGCTTCTTTCATTACACTAGCAGGCTTCTTTATTGCTACTCACAATGCCTTGAGCACATCTTCACCTGTGGCTTGAACAGTATCGATAATTCTTTTGATTGCTGCCTTTCCTGTTTGGGGAATCTGTTCAGTTGTTACATTCGCTTTGTTACCTGTCTGCTTGCCTGTTATGTTCGTTGCATACAGTATCTTTTTAACTGTTACTTCCGATGTATATGCAGCCTACATGATTCTTACTTTCACTGTCTTGCCTGTCTAGTCCACTGTTACCTTCATACATACAGCTACCTAAACAATGATTGATGTTACTTATTGGACTCTTGTGTCATGTTCGAAGGACTGGGGAAAGACCAACAATGTTTAATGTATAAAGTCCCCACAGCTGCTACAGGATAGGCAGCCTTTATCAGGAATTTCTACCTCTGAGTAACCATTCAGCACAGAAGAAAATATAAGTGACTACAGTTATTAACCACAAAGCAGGTAAATTAAGTTTTCTTTCATCTAACTGTTATCACATTTTTCAGCACTATTTATGTTCTATTTGTCTTTTTACTTTGTCTTCTATCACTGATGTGTCTTTACTATATCATTATATCTAAGGATTTAAGACGGGGGTCTAAGGCAGGGACCTAAGGTGGAAGTCAAGCAGGAGGTCTAAGGGTCTAAGGCGGAGGTATAAGGTGAGTGTCTAAGGTGGGGGTCTAAGGTGGAAGTCAAGCAGGAGGTCTAAGGGTCTAAGGTGGTGGTATAAGGTGAGTGTCTAAGGTGGGGGTCTAAGGCGGGGATTTAATGTTCTAAGGCAGGGGTCTAAGGCGAGGGCTTAAGGTGGAGGTCTAAGTTGGGGACCAAGGCAGGGGTCTAAGGCTTGGGTCTAAGGTGAGTGTCTAAGTCGGGTGTCTAAGTCGGGGGGTTGGGGGGGGCGGGGGTGGGGAGGGCAGGTGTCTAATGCAGGCTGAAGATGAAAACAAAGGAATGCACCCAAATCCTGGTAAGGATCTTGCTTTGTGTGGCACAGATGTATAAATATCAGAAAGGTTCCAGCTTGGATCCCGGGGCTCAGAATTCCTGGGCTTTAAGTGAAAAAGTCAGTCGGAGACAATCCAGGTACATTTCTCCTGGAAGGTAAGTAGGTGTGTGTGTGTGTGTGTGTGTGTGTGTGTGTGTGTGTGTGTGTGTGTGTGTGTAGGGAAGAGTCAGGCTGGCTTAAATGTGATGTCTTCCATGGCCAATTAGCCTGCTGAAAACTAACTATTTGGTTCACACATCAAAAACATTACACTTCTGGTTGGGTTGGTGACATCAGTCAACTCATATGCTGGCATCAATAGGCTAGTCAGAAGAAGAGTGGTATTTTTAGCTCCTCTATCCTAAATAGTTTGCAGATTCACCTGGCCTGACCCTGTAGAGAACTCATTTCATGATGTTTACATGGAACTTTAGCAAGGAAGAGCCCATTTTAATTGTAACTATTTCAAAGCTGTATGAAATAAAATGTGACTATCCCCTAGTTTCTCATATTGAGCTCACATACTTAATAAAAACCCGTTTTTATATCTAAAAGCCTCTTGTAGGCTTTGTCTCTGCTTCTAGCAAGCTCATTGCAGTGTACCCATCTGAAAGAAGATTAATAAGCTGAGCTTCTGATTGGAATTGCTGTGTGAGTTTGTGTATCGGAGTTTAACAATAACAATAGGTTGCCCGGAGATTCTTTTTTCCATCTTTCTTCCCCTGCTCCCTTTGAAAAATGAGTTGTTCCATAGTGTGACATGACGAAAAATACCCTGTGCACCTTTAGGGGTTCCATCTTGCAATGTGCAAGAACAACATACTGCATAAAACTTAGGTAACAAGTTGTTATCTATTTTTATGCAGTTTATGTCCCTGTTGCTTGTTTTGTGAAAATAATTGTACCTTGCTTTCTTTTATCAAAATCAATACATGGAGAAATACCTGAGCTATTTCAAACTTTGTTGAAAAAATATTTTGGCTAAATCAATCTAAATTAACGCTTTCTCTCAAGAATGATTGCATAAGTTTCACAGTCAAACCATACTTTTTATCATCAAACTGTCATTACTCATTGACTGTTGGACTTTGCAACTTAAGTCGATTATTAAGGTAGTTTGTTCCATCATCACCCCATAAGGGAGGTTTTGCTGAAGAAGACTCTTGAAAAGCCATTTCACCTCATTCCTCTGGAAAACCAACTCTGGCATCTTCCTGTGCCAACTCCTTGCTGTTTCTTTAATGAAGCTTGGCCTTAACTACTTCCTGATAACTCATTCAAATTGCAGTTGACCCTCTGTGTAAAGAAAGACTTCCTGACATCTGTCCTAAATTGACCCTCTGCACCCATGAATCTGTGCCCTCTTGTTCTGCCGCCGGAATATCTAAAAGCATAATTTCAGCTTTACTTTCTGCATCCATTAAGAATCTCCCATGCTGCTGACCCTTTTGAAATGTCTCCTTTCGAGGTAGAACAGCCAAGGCTATCAGACCATTCTCAAAGCTTTTACTTTAGACATTAAAAATCAGCTTTGCTGCTCTCTTTTTGTATTGCCTCTTGGGCTTTATAGGCCTTTAAATGGCAGTAATGGGCATTGTACTCGAGTTGCTGTCTGATCATGTATGTCAGCATGCACAATGAACACTGAATGCAGATCACCAGAAGATAGATTTCATTTGGGACCATTTAAAAGTAAGGATTGTCCACCCAATCCCTTTACAATGATTTTGATGCAAGGTCCCAGTACTGAAAGTCATGCTCTCCCACTGCAGCACCATTAGCTCTGTACCTGAAGCAATTTCTTCAACAAGGCCTGAGATTCGTACTGACTTATTTCATCCGACAGACTTAAGTGGATGGTGATTTTTTTTTTGATACAGAAGCGGGAAATTCTGGAAAAACTCAGCAGAAAACAAAGTTAACGTTTCGAGTCCGTATGACTCTTCTTTAGGGGTCATATGGATTTAAAACGTTAACTTTGTTTTTCTCTCTCCACAGGTGCCGTTAGACCTGCTGAGTTTTTCCAGCATTTTCTGTTTTTGTTTCAGATTTCCAGCCTCCGCAGTATTTTGCTTTTATCTCAGTGATTGTTTTTGATGTTCATTTATTCAGCGGTAATATTGGTTTGCAGCATGTGGTCCAATCAAAAATAGAAATAATATTAATCAAGTGTGACAAGTTCCACAGAGGTGGTTGAACACAAACACTTGCAAGATATTCAACTGTTGATCTGCACACATCTACCATGCTTTTGTAGAACAAAATGTTAATTTACGTTATTTTGGATACTAACTGTTCTTAAGTTAGACTAAAGGATCCCTCTTCTACAACAATAATAACTTACAGGTAACATAGTAAAATATTCCAACGTGCCTGACAAAGGAGTAATCAGGTGAAAATCGACGTTAAGACAAAGAAATAGATACTAGGAGAAATATGATTAAAAGCATGGTCAAATGGGTTTTAGGGAAACCTCTGAAGGAGGAGAGGTAGAGGTGTGAAGGTGTTTTTAATAGACACAGAGGGAGTGATTCCTCTTAAGAGCAAGCCATCAATATAGGATAGTCTCCAGAAATCAAATGGAGAATTCCAAAGGAACTTCTTTATCCAGAGATTGGTAAGAAAATGGCGCTCGCTGCCACCAAATTAGGCGTAGTTTTATTAACACAGCTGAATTTGGATAATATCACATAAAATAAGTATTTTTGATAAGATTTCCAGAGTAACTTGGTTTTAACTAACTGTAAATGGCTTTAAACAACTATACGTAACCATTTATTGGTCCCATGGTGTACACATTCAGATTCTTAGTAAATTTTACATTCTTTGGTATTTCAAAGCTTTCAAAAGTTACCTAGTAATGCATTTGTGCCTAAACAAGACATTTAATGTGAAAAGCCTCCTTGAAGGGCTGCAAATGGGTGCAATTGTTGGAAGCTCACCATGATGATTAATTTGATCTGGGATTTGTGGGTGGGGCCATTTTCTGCTCAATGTTTTTTAAACCAGCATTAAAGATTGCGGAACCTTGATTTGTGCTGGGACGTAACTTATGCTTGAAATTCCTTGTTTTATTTTCCCTGGCTCAGCTGATGTGAGATGAATTGTGCTAATTTACCTATAGAACTCAACCCCAAGCAGTTATGAACATTTATCTTTTTGTTGCCTTCTTTTCCAGATGTCAGCGACTCAGCTGCGATCCGGTGCATTGTGAAGCCATTGCTCCAAGGGCAGGTTTTGGAAACGAATTGATCGGACCAGACCAGTAACGCCAAGTGACATGTTGTAATTTTGAATTGGGCTTTCAAGATTCACTTGCGATAACAAAAAGTACACACACCCAACCACTAAACATTATGGGACCATCCACATTGAAGACATCTCATTTATTTCATGCTCACTTGCTGACTTTACTGATGTGAATTGGTTGATTGCAAGAGCCTCGACATCAACTTAGGCAGTAATAATGGATAAATGCTTAATACATGCCTTCGTTTGCTATCTTAGTAGAGCATTAACCCACTCATTTTATATTGATTTATGTCTCTGCTGGAAATGTGGAAAAGGAATCTCACTCATAGGGCTGAATTTTTAGCTCGGTGGGCGGGAGTGTGCCCGACCAGACTGAATGTAAAGAGACTGGCAGGGCTGGCAGCACGCCTGCCAACAATTAAAAGGCCTATTAAGGCCACTAAAGAGGTAATTAGAAGAAACTTTTCGCTGCCCATCCAACCTTACGGTTGACGGGCAGGCAAAAAGGCCCAGCGGCCTTTGCATTTTTTTGGAAACCTCATCCACGGGAGGGATGAAGTTTCCAATATCAAAGAAGAATGAAATAAAATTTTTAAAACGTACTTAATAACTTGCCCCTGCTCGTGTGACAGAGTCACATGAGGGAACACATTTTATAACATTTTTTAACATCTTCAATTTTTATTTTGAAAAGTTTTCATCTCCCTGAGGCAGCGCTGTGCCTCAGGGAGATTTCCAAACCCGTGCACCCCCGCACATGCCCGAAACTCGTGTCCATCCTCCTCCCCCCTCCACACACACACACGCACACACACACACACACACACACACACACACACACACACACACACACACACACACACACACACACACACACAGGCAGCACTGAGCACTGCAGCTCACGTTTCACAGTGAACGTGAAATCACGGTCCAGCCCTGATCATGGGCAGCAATCGGCTCCTCAACTGCCCCCGATGAGCCTGCCCAACAAGGGCAAAATTCTGGCCATAAGCAGGAAGCATTTGTTTGCTGGTATCAACAACAGTCATTTCTAGCTCCCGATCACAAGGTGATGAAGGCTCTTCTGGGTGTTGATTTCATTCTTCCAAATTACCTGTCCTTCTGGCTACTAGTTACAACACCCAATTGTTAGTTAAATGAGACCAGTGTCCTTCAGCCATCCTTCGTGGCAACCTTTGCTAACCTTTTGGGAGGAATCTTTCTTATTAGCATTCCTGGCAAAGCACATTCATGTGCATTCACATATCTGGATGGTGCCTAATTCACGAGCTTGCAATTTGTCACAAGAGCCTGACTTCACGACATGCTCACAGCACTGCACTAGGAGCACCAAAGAAAGAAATACTTCTATATAAAGAAATACTTCTTAATATCAATGTTCAAACTGACCTTCAGAACTCTCTACCTCTGTCATTTTGTTTTGCTGCCTTGGTATATTTGTTTTCTTCAGGGTGCACATATTGATTCAGGTATTCCTAAATAGTCTAACATGAAAAAGAATCTGCCATTAAAAATGTCATAGCCCACTAGCCCACTAGTTAGTGCAGCGATATAAAAAAGCGGGTCAATATGCCACTTACTGCAGTATTGTCTGTCTGCATTGGTGGAAAGAGAAAAGAGTTAACAATTCAAATCCATGACTATTCGTCAGTTCTGATAACAGATTATTGACTTGAAGCGTTAACTTTAATTCTCTGTCCATGGGTATGCCTCACCTGCTGATTATTTCTATTTTTATTTCAGATTTCTAGCATCTGCAGTTTTTATCCTTGTAGTGCTGCAATACTGCGCACAAAGCAGATATAATTCAGGGTCTGTGACCAGCCAGGATATAACCGTTGGCATAACAATCCTAAACTAGGGGATGGCAAGCATCAACCACTGATCCCAATTCAATGACCACACCCCCCCCACAGCCCCCACAGCCCCCACACCATAATGTGTATGTGTGTCATCTCAGAGTAAGGGCAGGAATCAGTATTTGCAGATTCTCAGCTCCCAGGCTCACACAGGAGGAATGCCCACTTGGGTTAGTTACTAATCGGCTTGCTTCCTGCTGTCCAACTGTATCCCAGCATGAGTAACTATCCTCGGGAGAGGAGGAATAAATTAAAAAACAGAGGAAGAGAAAAAGAAAATCCACTATGCTGATTATTTTCCAAGCTTCCGCCAACAATCGCAGCTAAAATCAACAGGGCTGTTAAGAGGCTGGTCATTATATCAGTAGTTTGCCTTTTGTATTCCACCAGTGGTTTCTGCTGTTACGCATCCCATTATTTAGTATGATGGTCTATTTCCATTCTGTGGATTTTGCTAAAGCTCTCCTGTGCTCTTCACTCTAAAATGTGTCAACATCAGCACTCAGCACCTATGGACCAGTGTTCTAAATTAAGCTGGGCAATGAATGAAACTCTGTGTCTGGTCCCGGTTTATCACTGGCATTTTATTGTCTTGTGCAGGAATGCTTTGAAGTCAGCAGTTACCCCCAGTGAAGGTTAGGCCCAAGTGGGTCGAGGTCAACTTTGTTTCTTTTTATAGAACTAGAAAATAGCAGTGAATGAAAATGATTTCCTGTGACTGCTAGGGACATCAGAAGGTTCTTTCATTATGTTTTCCTGCAGCGGGTCATATGGCTCTTGTACATGCATAGGCTGACTTCCTCTGCCTTGAGGCCATGTTGGTCTAATTTAATGAGCTGAGGCCCACCAAAGCAGCTCTAGTATTAAGTGCGCCTGGACACAGGGTATTTAGTGCTGCAGTCAATATCATTATTGTTTTTCTGTAATTAAATAATGGTAGGTCATTTTTAACTATTGATCACTGTCAGTTATAGAACCTCCACACTGGCAGAAACAGATGCTTTGCTTCAGCAATACAAAATCCTGTTGAAAAACCTCAACGGCTTCACAGTTCTTATCAGTAGTTAAATTGTTAAACTAAACCCACATTCCAGTAGGATCCCATGTGTTCATGTTATTAGATTATACTTGCCAGAAACCACATTAATAAGATTAGACTCCAATTTTCTCAGTTTGATCGTGACTTTTGGTTTTGTAGCCAAATTTGCCATCCTCTGGGGTGCTTTTAGTTGTCTCCTGGCATAGATTTGTACCTTGCCAGTTTTACCCATAAGATTAGGAGCACAGGGTTGGCATCAGGGTCTTTCATGCCCCAGTTGGATGTCAGAATACCTCGAGCTCAGCTACAGAAATTAAAATATCTGCTGCTTCAATCATCTGCTCAATGGCCTCCTTCAGTGTAACTATTCTTTGATCCTAAAAGGCCATGATTTGAGATGTATATTTCTTTCTCATGAGTTAAGCCTCATTGATTATCTTGAATAGCATTGTTCAACATGTACTTTTGAGCAATACACACTGAAAGCAAAAGCTCAGGAGCGCCCATTGTCTAGGGTGCTATAGGTGCTGTTCAAAGGCCAACTGGCATCCAATGGACACACTTCTGCTTCAAGTCGCAGTGGATGCCATCTTGTTGAGGGCATTAGCCCATGTGCAGCAGCCGTCTGCTGGAAGTATGCAGAGCAGGTAGATGAAGATATCAATCAGCGTGGAATTCTGTTTTGACAACAGCAGTGTAATTTTGGAGCCCAACACTCCTGTCAATACCTTACCTTGCGCACATTCAGCAGCAGAAAGGATCCACCCCACCCCACCCCCTGGCCACCCCCTCCCACCCCCCCACCGCCACACTGCACCCCACTCTCTCCCCACCAGTGCCATTTAAAGTAATTATATATTACTTACAGGTTAGTTTCTGATTGATTTCTTCTGGTTGTTGCTATGATTATACAAGTCTTTGACATGTTCCATAGTTGTTTCAAGTTGCAAAATTCAAGGAGGGCTGGTATGGTGGGTGATAAAGGAATTTGCTCTGACTTCAGGGCTTCTGCACAAACCAGCAGCTCCCAGATATGGGTGCACCAGTAGGCAATTCCCTGGAATACAGCCTGAACGAGCAGAGGACATACGGAGCAGGACAAACTGCTGGAAGAGGGAAAAGTGGTGTTTAGTAGGCAACTTTCATACCTGAACTTCAGTGAGAAACAAATGTGTGACAGAAGTATGCACTTCAGTAAGGATATTCTCATTGAAATCTGCCATCGGCTAGAGCCATAACTGCGACATAGGGCAGGGCACGGACTGCACTGCCACTGGCTGTGAAGGTCATCATGGCAATGAGTTTTCATGTATCTGGCTCCTCCCAGGCTGGAGCACATGACATTTGCAACATCTCACTGTTTGCTGTCCACTGTTGTGTAAGGGAGTTCGCTGAGGCTGTCTATTCAATGAGAACTAGCTACACTTCATTCTAAATTGCCAGAGGCAGGAAGGTGGATTGGGCATGCGACTTTGCCAGCTGCATTTGAGTCACCACAGCAAACTAAAAGGTGGATACTGGGCAGCAATTGCTGTCTACTGACAGCTTGGTTGATGAATCTCGTGCGCAAACCACCACGTGCAGCTTGGGGGCAATGAAAGCCATGCTGCTTCATGAAATGTGACACAGCAGAACGTTGACATGTTGAAACAAACTCTTCCATTGCTTGCACTGGTCTGGAAGGACCCTGTAGTACTCAGTAGAGGAGGTGTTAAGTTTCATGCTGGTCTGCTGCATGTTCCAAATCCTCACCATGATGAGGGCACAAGTCTTGCCACCAGCTATCAGGCTAAAAGCAAAGGAACAGCAGCATAAGGGGGATCGAGGAGGAGGAAGTAGAATGAAGGAGACACCCAAGACTGCCCCCCTCTGCTGTAAAAATTAAAGCCACCACAAAATAAGCATTCCAAACTAAATATATAATCAAAGCCAAACCACATTGCATGCAAACATAAGCTATTATCCTGATGCATTCCCTCAGTGCCTAATATCCGTGTGCTTTTCCTATCCTTGTGCTCCTACTCAGTGCTACAGCATGGTGGAAGCTGACTCTCAGACTGCTGATGGCTTTGGGAGGACAATCTTGAGTTGTCTTGGGCCTGCCCTGGTTGCAGACAGCAACATTTTCGTATGGGCAGCTGAATTCTGTCATCCTGGGAGAGTGCAGCAGGTCCATGCAATGTGGAGACACTGCCACTCTCTCGGGGCAATGCCTCTGCAAGCTGAATAACCTGCTGGAGGATTGATTGCTGGACTACTGTGATTCCTTTGGCCCCTATAAACACTGTAATCCACGGCCATGATGGCAGCAGTCCGAGCTTGTGTCACAGCCGGCTAATCTTGTATGACACAGTTCTGATCTAATCAGGCATTGGCTGCCCGCTGTTTGTGCTGCAATAGAAGCTGCAACATTAGCCACCAGGCGCTGCATCCTGGTTGGATCCACAAGCATGCAGGCTGATTTGGCTACTTCCATATTGGAAAGGAGGGGCTCCAAGCTTTTTGCAAAATCATGTGCCAACTCCTGTGCTGAACTCCTCCATATTCTTTGACATTGGACATAGCACTCACTAGAGCTTTCTGCAGTGGAATCCATATGCCACCTCACTCTTTGATGAGTTGACACTTCACTATCTTTGCCCTCTCCCAACCCATGGCTGCAGCGCACTCGTGTCTTGTGTCTCATGATATACAGGTCCCCTCTCTAATCCATCCTCTAACATACATGCGGTAGTGAAATCATTACAGTGCTGTGTCTTCGTCATCTCTGTATTCTCTGTCTTCCTCCATTGTCTGGCCAGCTTGAACATCTTGGGTATCTGAAAAGAAAATGGCACAAGGATAAGATAGCAATGGATGGAGGGGTGGAAAGTAAAAGCTACATGCTTATACCATCTGCAGCTTGTGAATCAGAGGAGACAGTGGGATGAGGGTGACATAGGGTATGAGAAGGAGGACTAGATATGAAGATGCCATCATCTTCAATGGTTTCAGCCCACTGCAGCTATGTCCTCAACAATAGCTATTCTAATAATGGCCAGCAGTGTAGCATCCAGCAAGACTAGGACATTGGGGCCCATCGCTCCTCCTTCCGGTTAGCTCCTGCTGTCTCTAGTTGTTCACCACCATTTCTTATGAGAGAGAGAGAGAGAGAGAGAGAAGTGTGTCAGTGAGTGTTGGGCAATCTGTTTGGGTGATGTGGGTGCCATGGTTAAATAGCTGACAGTGTGTGCAAGAAATTAGATCTGCGTTTGAGGCTTGCAGCAGTGCTAAGTGTGTGAGGGTGAGGTAAAGCTATTAATATTAGGTATGCAGCTTGATTGATTGAAATTGCTGGTGAGTGAGTGATGGGGGTGTAGTACATTCATCAGTGACTGAGGCTAGTGGTGCAGTGGATGGAATATAACATTTGAATATGCATTCACTGACCTTGACCACTCATGTGAGGGCATATTGATAAAACTTTTTGTGCACTGCATCCAGTTCCACAGGATTTGATTCCTGCCGTTGTCCTCCATCATTACCTGCTTTCAATGCCTTTTCACAGTGCATCTGGCCTCCTGTTCACCACCAATACCCCCACCTCCCCCCATCCCCACCACCCCCCCACCCCTCCGCTGTGGTTACAGGACATCTCCAGCTCCTCCAGTGCAGAGTCCAAAAATGCCCTAGGCCAATGTCTCCCTTGTTGTACTGTTCCTCACTTTGCCCAGGAGAGATACATTTCCTACATGAGGCTCAGCATCTGCTGCAGCCACAATGCGCCCCCCCCACCAGCCACCCCCCACCCCCCCCCCCCCCGCCACCCCCCCACCCCACCCCCACCGCTTTTAAGAGGTGAAGACGAGCTTGAAGCAGTGCAGCACTGGGAAGTAACGATTTTCAGGCCCCTGCTGCTGCATGCAGCCAGAGAACAACACAGTTGGTGCTGAGTGATCACAGAAATCATTCTAATGAGCAAGCAGCATGAAGCTATAGCATGCTAGCTGCATTTCAATCAATCGGCAGGAGTTATTTGTTTCTCGCAAACACTTCACCAGTTTTCGGGGGGCTATCCAATGTAGCCTCCACAATACCTTCATATGGCATTCCTCTCTTCACTATTTTAACAAAAACATTATTCCATTTTATCTAAACGTATTTACTCATCTACTTTAAAAGTACTTCATTGGCTGTAAAATGGTTTGAGATATCCAGTGGTCATGAAAAGTGCTTTGTAAATGCAAATCATTCTTTCTTAATGTCTGCATTAAAACAGCACATGATGGAATATGATATCACTGTGGCCAGAGTTCATCTTATCTTATGGGCATTAATAATTTCTAGGCTTAAATATTAAATAAGTTATGAAAATGATGTAATGCGTGATAGCTTTCCATTAGTTGGTTGAAAGGTCCTTCCATCAGTCCTATTCTAGTCCTAATTGCCAGCTCTGAAAGCTCTTTCTAAAAGGTGGTCAAATCTTATTGTTTTAAGGTTGCCTACCTTTTTTATATTTGTATGACTGATGAAGCAGTTATCGCTTGATGTTGAGGTTAACAATCCATTCAACAGCTTCAGCTGATACAGTGTGAATGGTTGTGATGCCACCAGGAATGGGTGTCTCAGGGCAGGAGTTCAGTATGTGGGTGATGGTCTGACATGGATGGCTACAGTCACAATTTGAGCCGTTCCTCATGTTCCACTTGTGGCCCATCCTCAGGCAGCTGGACGGACCCCGAAAAATCATGGACGATTGGAACTTTAACAACCTTAATGTCTTCTTAGTTGTTGGCGGACGCACTTCCCACACCTGTGGGGCGCCTGCCGACCGAAATTTTGCGTGAACGCGGGGTGACACCGGGATGTTCGCCCGACGTCACCTCACATGATTTCGCGTCCAACTGGGCAGCTGAGGGTTGCCCAGGTTTTCCATGGGAGCTTGAAACCTGGGGCTCCGCCACTTGGGTTGGTTACCAGGTTGTGCTTGGCGATGTTGGCAGTCAACCAGGAGGTGGTTGAGGGCGGGACTGTCGTCAGTTTGTAGGGCGTGGAGCGTGTCCCAGTGTCCCAGTAGGGACTATGGGATTTCTTGCTTTTGTTTTCCTTTTGAGGTCCTGTGTCAATGGGAATGCTTCGTTAGCTGTCAGCCAGTGATGTTCTTTGAGGAGGAGGTTTCCCCCCACGCTGACATCGGGGGGGTTCAATAAGCACTGGCACAGGAAGCCACTCAAGCTGCATCGGTCTCAACATTCCAGAAAAATAATCCCCATGGGCACAATTGTTAGGTCGGCTTGTGGGCGCGCGCCCGACCTGACTGGACGCTAAATCACGCGAGATGATGTCAGGCGAACATCCCGACGCCATCCCGCGCTCGTGCAACGTTTCGGTCAGTGTCGGAAGTGTGCCTGCCGACAGTTAAAGTTGTTAAAGTTCCAATCGTCCCCGATTTTTCGTGGCCCGTCCAACCTTCTGGTTCGCGGACGGGCGAATCGGCTTTGTATTTTCGATGTAACCTCATCCAAGGGTGGGATGAGGTTTCCTTTATTAAATAAAAGAAAAAGAAAAATCTATGGACAGAATTTTTAACATGTATACGTTCAGGTAACTGATTGTGATGCTTGGACATTTTTTTCGTGATTTTAAAATCTTCATTTAATTGTTTTGAAGTCTTCAGCTCTCTGAGGCAGCTCTCTGCCTTCAGGGAGCTTGCATTCAGCACTTACGTCAGCGCCCATCCTCCTCCCGCCCCCACCCTGGCAGTGCTGGGCATTTCAGCGTGGGCTTTACGCTGGCTGGTCATTAATTGGCCAGCCAATGTGAAATTGTGGTTGGGGGCCGATCGTGGAAGGTGGGTCTGTTCCCCAGTTGCTCCTGGGCTCGCCGATCGTGTCCACACGCCGAGCTAAAAGTCCTGCCCCACGACTTCCTGGAGGTAGATATCTACCACATTTGTGTGGCGGCTCCTGAGCTGGGTTGAAGAGCATTATTCTGCTATTGTGTAGATCAGGGGCAGGGGAAGCAGTGCCCCAGGTGGCACCCGTCAGTTTCCATGAGATTCACGCTCACCTTGGCTGCGGTGTTCTGGAGGTGTTGCTGGCCGGTCAATGTATGGCCAAGAGTGATAGCATTGGGGCCTGAGTTAGTGGCCTTCCACAGAACCGGGCATGATGTTCTTCCCTGGCCTCCAAGTTCATGCGGAAGGTTGAAACAACATTTTTGATAGTGTTTGGTCGAAGCCTCCATTTTCTGAAGCAGGCTTCTAGAGAACATAAATCATCTGCATGTGTTTTCCCAATATCCTGAAGTTCTTTAGCCTGGAAAGCCAGGGGCAGCTCATCAACATTTGCGAAGAGCCATGATTTTGTGGGAGGGAGGTTACTGGTATATATGTCAAAGAGGGCTGGTGTGAGGAGTGATTCCTGTGGGAGCCTATAGTTGGTTATGCTTGGGTGGCTGGTTTGATCTCCAAGGTGCACATGGAACTGCTAGTTGCTGATCATGGAGTTGGTTAGTTTTAAGGTTTTTACACAGCTGATGATTTTAGAGAGTTTCAGCAGCATGCCTGTGCACCACGCTGTGTCATAGGCACAGGATAAGTCAACAAAAGTAGTTCCTGTCTTCAGGCCTTTCTGGAAACTGGTCTCAATATCAGTCAGAGGTCAGAGCCAGGACCTGCAGCCTGTGTGAGAAACTGCCTGTTGGGGGATGGTGGGCATCACTGCTTCCAGGGTGAGACTCAGTCTGTTTAGCACAAGGCATTCCAGGATCTTACAGAAGAGTAGGGCGATGGTTTAGTAGTTCCATGAGTCAGCGCTTCCCTGGCTTGGCAATGGCCACTATTTTGGATTGGTGCCAGATGTTTGGAATGGTGCCGGTGTTGTGTTTGTTGATAAATAGCTTTGCAAGCTGCACGTTCTTGGAATAACATATATCGTTGTCATGCGTCTAAATTAAAATCTGCACTTGTCAGACGTTTAATGACTTGGGACCACCATACTTGAGGTTTGGAGCAAAAGCTTGTGGGGTCTCTCTTGTGAGGATCAAATTAGCTCTGAGACTAGAACAATGTCAACCCTCCATAGCAGCCTTTGTAACCCAATGCCTGAGCCAGACTGGTCCACAATATTCCAGTATGCTGTTGATTATTGACCTGACAGTTATTACTGGGATCTGGCAGGGTAGTCTTAACATTGGGGGGCTGGGATCCTTCCTGCTCAACTCCAGGTAGTCCTGTAAGCTAATTCTTTGACAAGTGAATGTACCTACCTTGACAAGCAGCCAGAGGATTTCCACTTTGTGCTGATGCGCGGGATGGCTTTAGCTGGTTAAAAGCAATTGGCCATCTGCATACACTAAGTCACTAAACTTGGCTGTTGCCAATCCATGCCTAAGCTCTCACTGCACTTTGCTAATTGGATATGTCCATGTAGGCATTCAAGGGGGAATTGGACTGTTATCTGAAAAGGAAGAATGTGTAGGGTTACGGGGAGAAGCTGGGGGAATGGCACTAGGTGCATAATTCATCCTGAGGGCTGGCACAGACATGAGAGGCTGAATGGCCTCCTTTTGTGCTGTAACAGTTCTGTGATTCTGTGACATGTTGGCACTTGGCCCTAGTGTCTGGCCACAGAGATTATTTTGTTTTTTCCATTCTGCCTGCACCCCTCTCAGCAGGTATCTCAACTGCAAACGACTGAGCCCAGGACCAGTGAATACAAGTCCCATTCCACCATTGTCGCAGCAACAGAGTAGAATCATTAATTTTCTAGGCCACTGGCTTTAGGCAAGGGGAGTGATGTTCAGGTAATTTACAGGAAGCGTAGATGTTCATGTACCTGAGAAGGAGGAATTGTTGTGATAAGAATAGTTTACTGTAAGCAGCCACCAACATCTTCCTACTTCCTGCAGTTCAAAACTGCATGAGCTGAAGCTCAGCAAATGTCATTGCCAGTGCGCTGGAGCCAACTCACTTAGCATTTACACAGAGTTATTAGAATAGGTTCTGTTGTGTCTGACATCCTGATGTAGAAGTACAATGAAAGAATATTTTATAACATATTCTTCTTGCTACACACAGTGGGCTAAATTTTATATGCCCCCGGCAGGTGTGTTTCCCATGGGATGGGGGGGCATAAAATAAGGCGGAGCCCAACCCACCTCCTTCCTGCCCACCCCTGAGCTCACCCCCATAATATGGGGGGTTGGGCGGGTGCCAAAATAGGCAGCCTGCCCACCATATTAAAATAAATAATCAAGGGTCAATTAGGCTTGTTATCAAGCCAATTGGTCCTGATAATATGCTGCCCGTGCCATAAAATATACGATGTGGGCAGCAGTGCTGGAGTGGGCAGCCTGATGTTTTCACTCAGGTGTTTAAAGGAAGGAAGCCGGGGGTGGGGGGCTCGCTCTTCGGGAGCTGCACTTTGCTGATCGCTTATGGTTGAATCCCTCTTCCTTCCTACCTGCTCCCCCCCTAAATATCTAGAAATCTATCAGTCGTTGTCTTGAATATATTCATTGACTGAGCCCCCACAGCTGGGGAATTCTGGCGTACAGAATTCCAAAGGTCCACCACCCTCTGAGTGAAGAAACTCCTCTTCATCTCAGTCCTAATTGGCCTACCCGTTATCCTGAGACTGCATCCCTTGGTAATGGAGAGCTGTCAGCCTCTGATTGGCCAGCAGCCCTTAGTGGGGGAGTTGGCAGGGGGAGATGGGGGAGGGGGGGAGGGGGGAGGGTGGCGGGCTGATTTCCACCCAACAAGGGATTTGATTGAACAGGAAGTCCATTATTGTCCAGGTAAATGCCAGATTGGAATGAACTAGCATTGGACCTTCCAGGGGGAAGCAACACAGGGCCCCCAGTGGTTCTCCAACTGGTGGTTGGGACCCCTGTCGCACAATTTAAATCCCACCCAATAAATCAATAGGAGGTGGATTTTTGGGTGACTGCTGTGGTGTGCAATTCAGTCTTTTGTCTTCATAGCCACAGGAGATTAAATTTCAGTCTTTTGCATCTTTTCTGTCTCCCATTCAAGTGCCTTTGCTTGAAGAAGGCCATGCACTGTTTCAGGTGCGACATTCCATGCTTCCTCAGGACAGGTCTGTCAGTATAATCCACATAGGAACTTTTCCAGAAAGTGGCCACTTTACATTATCAGCCATCTTTTGTTCAGTGCCTTTACTTGTATTTCATTAAAAACACACAGGTCTTCCTTAAAAAGTTCAAAATGTCTGTAAGTAATTTATGGCTATAATTGGCTTTTCATGACACTGTTGTGCACTTTCTTTTGTTAATGCTTGTCGTGAATTCAACTGTAGAAATGTGGCATAGTAGCTGTCTAATAGGGGCAGCATTCATGAATTATATAGTGCATCATGAAATAAAACACAGCTTCTGCTGCCTAACATACAATTTGGTGTCTATAAGATTGCTTTCCAAGCATTAAATATGACCCTGCACCCCCTTCCCCTTGCCACCAAATAGAATTATCGCCAACTCTAAAATTTGGGAAATGAACATTTACTTTGCCAAGTATGCATCTCTTTGGACTGCGATGTTACGTATATTTTAATTAGTAGGTTGCCCATGGCCAGGAACATTGTGTTTTGTCTTGATATTTGTTTGCGGTATGACTGAAGATGCTCAGTCAATACTTCTTTCGGTGACTATTGAAAACCATGTGCAACTCCTTTCAAGGCTTAGGTCAGGAAATGTTCAGCTTTCTGGGTGTCATCTTCACAGCACCCTTTCATCTCACATTGAGACTGTAAAAAATTGTTTTTTAAAAATTCAACATGGGATGTAGGCATCGCTGGCTACGTCAACATTTATTGTCCGTCCCTAGTGGCCCTTGAAAATGTAGTGGTGAGCTGCCTTCTTGAACGGCTGCAGTCCATTTGGTTTAGGTACACCCACTGTTAGGGAGGGAGTACCAGGATTTTGACCCAGCAACAGTGAAGGAACAGCGATATATTTCAAAGTCAGGATGGTGAGTGGTTTGGAGGGGAACTTCCAGGTGGTGATATTCCCATGTGTCTGCTCCCCTTGTCCTTCTAGATGGTAGTGATCCTGGGTTTGGAAGCTGCTGTCTAAGGAGCCTTGGTGAGTTCCTGCAATGCATCTTGTAGGTGATACACACTGCTGCCACTGTGCATCGGCAGTGGAGGGAGTGAATGTTTGTAGATGGGATGCTAATCAAGCAGGCTGCTTTGTCCTGGGTGGTGTCACATTTCTTGAGTATTGTTGGAGATGCACTCATCCAGACAAGTGGAGAGTATTCCATCACACTCTTGACTTGTGCCTTGTAGATGATGGAAATGCTTTGGGGAGTCAGTTGAGCTATTTACCACAAGATTCCTAGCCTCTGGCCTGCTCTTGTAGCCACAGTATTTATATGGTTAGTCCAGTTCAGTTTCTGGCCAATGGTAACCTCCAGGATGCTGATAGTGTGGAATTCAGTGATGGTAATGCCATTGAAAATCAAGGGGCGATGGTTGGATTCTCTTTTGTTGAAGCTGGTCATTGCCTGGCATTTGCGTGGCATGAATGTTACTTAAGAACATATGAACATAAGAATTAGGTGCAGGAGTGGGCCACTTGGCCTCTTGAGCCTGTTCTGCCATTCAATAAGATCATGGCTGATCTGAATGTAACCTCAACCCCACATTCCTGCTCACCCCCGATAACCTTTCACCCCTTTGTTAATCAAAAATCTATCTGGCTCTGCCTTAAAAATATTCAAAGACTGCTTCCATCACCTTTTGAGAAAAAGAGTTCCAAGGACTCACAACCACCTGAGCAAAAATATTTCTCCTTATCTCTGTCTTAAACGAGCGAACCCTTGTTTTTAAATAGTGACTTCCTAGTTCTAGATTCTCCCACAAGA
The DNA here is from genome assembly GCF_017639515.1 of Carcharodon carcharias. NCBI lineage: Eukaryota > Metazoa > Chordata > Chondrichthyes > Lamniformes > Lamnidae > Carcharodon > Carcharodon carcharias. The sequence goes on along the minus strand of NC_054472.1, from coordinate 20,888,083 downwards.
GGAGACATCCTCTCTACATTCACTCTGTCAAGACCCCTCAGGATTTAAAGGTTTCAATCAAGTCACCTCTCGCTCTTCTAAACTCCACTGGGTACAAGCCTAACCTGTCCTACCCTTCCTCACAAGGCAACCCACCCATTCCTGGTATGATTCTAGTAAGCCTTCTCTGAACTGCTTCTAATGAATTTACATGTTTCCTTAAATAAGGAGACCGGTATTTGCCACTTGTCAGCCCAAGCTTGGATATTGTCCAGGTCTTTCTGTATTTGGACATGGACTACTTCAGTATCTGAGTAGTTGTGAATGTTGCTAAACGTTGTGCAATCATCAGCAAACATCCCCACTTCTGACCTTGTGATGGGAGGAAGGTTGTTGATGATGCTGAAGGTGGTTGGGCCCAGGACAGTACACTGAGGAACTCCTGCAGTGATGTCCTGGAACTGAGATGACTGACCTCCAACAACCACAACCATCTTCCTCTGTGCTAGCTATGACTCCAACCAGCAGAGAGTTTTCCCCCGATTCCCATTGACCCCAGGTTTGCTAGTGCTCCTTGATGCCGCACTCGGTCAAATGCAGCCTTGATGTCAAGGGCAGTCACTCTCACCTCACCCCTTGGAGTTCAGCTCTTTTGTCCATGTTTGAACCAAAGCTGTAATGAGATCAGGACCTGAGTGGCCCTGGTGGAATCCAAATTAAACATGAGTGAGCAGGTTATTTCTAAGCAAGTGCTGCTTGAAAGCACTGTTGATGATCCCCTTCCATTACTTTACTCATGATTGAGAGCAGACTGATGGGGCGGTAATTGGACAGGTTGAATTTGTCCTGCTTTTTGTGTACAGGACATACCGGGGCAATTTTCTCCATTGCCAGGTAGATGCCAGTGTTGTAGCTGTACTGGAACAGCTTGGCTAGGGGCTAAGTTCTGGAGCACAAGTCTTCAGTACTATCGCCTGAATACTGTCAGGGCACATAGCCTTTGCAGTAACCAGTGCCTTCAGCTATTTCTTGACATCATGTGGAGTGAATCAAATTGGCTGAAGGCTGGCATCTGTAATGCTGGGGACCTCCTGGGGATCACTAACTCTTTATTTTGGTTAGAGGCTGGTTGGTATTTGGATCGAATGTCAAAAAACATATGATTTAAAAAAAGGAATAGAAAAAACGATCAAAACAGACATTCGGGGGGGTAACATGCAAGAAACCTTTTGCTGTATATATATTAGATAGAGGAGTGCTCTTTAAAACAATGCTCTGCCATATACTTTTGACAGTTGGGGGATGAAAAGTGTTACAAAACTGGCCAATTATTAAACATTAAATAGCTTTTTAAACACTGTAATTAATATATTCAGGCCCACCTGAGTCAAGAACAACCTGTTAAATAATATAGGATTAGAATGGGACTTGGTGAAATTGGTCTTCACCAGTGGCCAATCAGCAGCCCCTTTTAAACTATTTTCTTTTGTTATAAAAAAAAATCTGGTGTGGTGTAAAACAGGATGGCACTAAGGTCTAGTCTTCACTGTTGGTGCAAGACCAAATCAACCTCTGAAGACTGTAAAGAACACAGGGAACACACAGACTGCACAAGTGTTGCCTGACACAGTATATAAGCACTGCATAGCTAGCCAAATTTGGGTTGGGTTTTGGCACATGTGTGTGTGTGTTGTCTAAACAGAATTTGTATACCTAATTGCCCCAACAAGTTGCTAGATACATTGTCAATGGTACAATGTTTTACAGCAGCAATTCTCACTCTTGCCCGTCCATACGTACATGCATGATTCTATTTCGTTCTAAGTAATTCTAACTTGTGGAGGGAAAAGGTGACATTTGGTTTAGTTTTATACACTCATTGTTATTTCTGTGAGGAGGCCGGTGGGGTGGGAGGGGATGGGGGTTGCGGTTGACAGGATCATGATGTCTCTGCAGAATAACAGCCTGTTAACATTGACTGTGTCAACTCTCACATGAAAAGGGGCCAACTGGGGTGAGGTATCAGGAATTAATTGATTCATAAAGTTCATTTGGCTGTTCAGATAAAGAACCGCTCAGGAAGAGTCTTCATTGCTGCAGAAAAATGTTATCCCATTAACTTGAAAATTATAACATTTATGAAGAATAGAGACCATAGTTCAAAACATTCTCAAAATATTTGCTCAGTACCAACAGACAATTGAATAATGAAGTCCTTCTGCAGTACCATCTAAGACATTTCCCATTGAATCTTAATGAAGGCTCATAAGGTCATAGATTAAAGCATTGAAACTAAAATGACAGTTTGGTGCAGATTTACATTAAATTATTGCTAACACTATTAGTAAAAAATCTATTTCCATAGATATTGACTGACACGTTTTACATTCTTAAGCTTGGTCACAGAGCAAATGTAAGCAGCTGTTTCTAAGCTGCAGTTATCCCGTACCTGTGACTGATCTGCATTTCCTTATAACCTGTTAGCTTGCCTTCATATAGTGCCTTTCGTTGCCTCTGAACATCCCAAATCGTTTCATAGTCATCATGCAATTTAGGCAAATACGCACAGCAATTTGCACATTGCAAGTCCCACCAGCATCGCTGGGATAAATGGCCAGCTGGTCTATTTTGATAATGTTGGTTGACTGATCCACTTTGGACAGTGTATCAGACGAGCTCCTCCCCCTTCTCCGAGGAACCACTGTGGATTTTTTTACATTCGCCTCAATCTCTGACAAGGCAGCAATCCCTCATGCCAACAGCATTCATCTGAATTGACATGTCATTTGTAGCAAAGGGAAAGATTAGTATCACCATCCGGGTATCTAATCCTGTGAATGCGAGCCGTGAAAAGAAGTTAAGGGGTTGAGCATGTTTTCCTGTAGGTTGAGGCGACCTCGTTGAATATTCCAAGATTACAAAGGTAATTGGCAAAGCCAATTCACAAATTATTCACTATAGCATATCAGGTGATCAGGTGACATAAATTAAATATTATGCAGTTAAAAAAAAGTCAGGTGAATTTTTTTTTACTTAACAGGGTAATTGTGAAATGATATTCTAGTGGAGGCAGTTGAAGCAGAAAATATAATTGAATTCAAAAGACAATTAGGTGTGCTTTCGGAGAGCAAAAGGAGTGAGAGACATAATCAGAAGACAAGGCACAGATTTAAAGTGATTGGTAGAAGGATTAGCGGGATGATGAGGAGAAACTTTTCACCCAAAGGGTTTTAAGGGTCTGGAACTCACTGTCTGAAAGAATAGTAGAGGCAGAAACCCTCAACTCATTTAAGAAGTGCCTGGATATGTACATGGACGGCAGTAATCTGCAGGGATACGGAACAAATGCTGGGTGGCTTGTTTTTTGGCCGGTGCAGACACGATGGGCCAAGTGCCGTAAGCTTTCTATGATCCTATAAGTTGTTATGATCTTGAAGGCATAGCTTGAAAGGGTGATGGACGTGAATTGAATAATAACCTCCATGAGAGAAGGGGATGTATTTTAGTAAGGGGAACGTTTGCTGGACTATGGAGAAAGAAAAGGAGAGTGGGGCTAATTGGATAGCTTTTTCAGTGAGCTTGCACAGGCTTGATGGACCAAATGGCCTCCTTTGATGCTGTTTCAATCAATGATTCTATAGTAGCTCTCTGTAACAATATCACAAAGTTCTGATTTGGTGTCATCCCTTAATCCCCGTTGCTGATGAAATTCTGAGTGCTACCATTTGTGAAGCAAAATGTAGAAGAGGGCAGAGTTTGTTTCAAGTCTCCCTTTGAGTTAAATTTACATTCTAGAACGATACCATATGATTTCAGTAAATAGCGAGCTCCCAAAGACCATGAGTAATTAAGCTTTGAAAGATCACAGTCATCAACTTAAGTTACATAAATATCATTCTGCACAAAGACTCCACGGTTCCCAGTGATGTCTTGACAGGGGCAGCATGCCATGATTCTACTGAAGTGTGAGTCCTACAGTAAAGGTCTGCTCCTAGACTTTTTATGGCCAGCACTTGTATGTGTGAAGAAAAGAGGACTGCTCTGACTTGATTTTCTCCTCCTGTTCTCTCCTCCTCAAGGCATTACTGTTCATCATGAAGGTATTAGGTCTGTACAACAAAGACCCCTGAGCCAAAGTCACGAATGGCTTCCTCTTTGACTGTTGTAGAGTAAAGGGTTAACTCTAATAATAGTTACTGGGCATGTGCATAAGGAGCTATGTCACAGTGACATCACTTGCTAAGAAGAGATGAGTGTGAAGCATCTCAGAGAGTAGCTCCAGCTCTGTCTTGGTCTTATTTAACCTTTGTAAACAGTTAGCATGTAAATAAAAGTTTTTCAATAAAAGATATTGCCTCCAGCAAGATATCTTCTAGAATAAGAAGCCAATGAATTCTGAGATATACCCAAAATAACAAAACTGTGACTATGGCGCACTGAAATTTCTCCTTGCCCGCAAATTTTCCAAAACATTCAGTACAACCAGCGCCACCACTTGCTGCTCTTCAGGTGTGCACTCTGACTCACCCAGTGCTTCCACCTGAAGCTGAACTTCATATTCTGGGAAGTGTTGTATTGTACCTATAATGGTTGGAAGGTCCTATCCAGTTTTGGGAAACCAGCAGTGCAGCCAGGCTGTTCTTCCAGGGCTACCATGACAAGAAACAACGTGTTATATGGATAGCTGTGTGTACACTGGCGTATCAGTAAATGTGAAGGGATACGGAGGGAAAATGAAGTTGATATAGATCAGCCATATATTGAACTGCAGAGCAGACTCTACCTGATGTATGGTCTACTCCTGCTCCTATTTCTGTTACAAATATTGCCATTTGAAAGATTGTGGGATATAAACTAGTCTGGGTCGAATTTCCGGTGGGACAGATGGTCTGAATTTCACACCCTCGGACAGAAGAACTCCGGTGGACATGTGAAGGGATGCTAGCAGCTCAATAACATTGTTTAGATGGCACAATTTCAGGCTGGCTTCAGGAGTCTCAATTTGGGCGCGTCACCACCTTCATGTAAAATATATCCCAATGAGGAAGAAAGGTGGTAAGAGGATGAAAAGCATCCATGGCTAAGCAAGGAAGTTAAAGATAACTTAAAGGCAAAAACTAAGGCATACCAAATTGCAAAGGTCAGTGACAGGCTGGAAGATTGGGAAACTTGTAAAGATCAACAAAGGGTTACTAAAAAAATAATAAAAAGAGCAAAGGTAAATTATGAAAGAAAACTAGTGCAAAATGTAAAAACATAGCAAAAGCTTCTACAGGTATATAAAAGGAAAGAGAGTAGCTAAAGTGAATGTTGGTCTCTTGGAGGATGAGACTGGGGAGTTAATAGTGGGGAACGCAGAAATGGCAGAGACAATTAATATTTTGCCTCAGTTTTCACAGTGGAGGACACTAGTATCACCCCAATAGTAACAGTTAGTGCAGAGGATATAGAGAAAGAGAAACTTAGAACAATCACCATCAATAGAGAAAAAATACTGAGCAAACTATTGGGATTAAAGGATGACAAGTCCCCAGGACCTGATGGCCTACATCCCAGGGTCTTAAAGGAAGTGGCTATGGAGATAGTGGATGCATTGGTTATAATATTCCAAAATTCCCTGGATTCTGGAAAAGTTCCAGTGGATTGGAAAAATGATAATATAATGCCCTTATTCAAAAAGGTGGGAAGGCAGAAAGTAGGAAGCCATAGACAAGTTAGTTTAACATCTATCATTGGGAAATTGTTGGAATCCATTATTAAGGAAGTAATATTGGGGCATTTGGAAAGTCAAATTGCAATCCATCAGAGTCAGCATGGTTTTACGAAAAGTAAATCATGTTTGACTAATTTACTAGAGTTCTTTGAAGATGTGACAAGCAAAGTGGATTAAGGGGATCTTGTAGATGTAGCATATCTGGACTTCCAGAAGGCCTTTGATAAGGTGCTGCGCAAAAGATTAATACACAAGATTAGATCACATGGAGTTAGGGGTAATATATTAGTTTGGATAGAGGATTGGTTGACCAACAGAAAGCAGAGAGTTAGGATAAATGGGTCTTTTTCTGGAAGACAAGCTGTAACTAGTGGGGTGCCGCAGGGTTTGGTCCTTGGGCCCCAACTATTTACAATCTATATTAATGACTTAGATTCAGGGTTAGAAGGTACTCTAGCTAAATTGGCAGATGACACCAAAATAGGTGGGAAAATAAGTTACATTGAAGAAATAAGAAATTTACAAATGGATATGGACAGGTTAGGTGAATGGGCCAAAATTTGGCAGATGGAGTTTAACATTGATTAATGTGAGGTTATCCATTTTGGTCGGCAGAATAAAAAGGTGACTTATTATTTAAATGGAGAGAAACTTCACAATGCTTCAGTGCAGAGGGATCTGGGTGTCTTTGTGCATGAATCACTGAAAGCTAGAATGCAGGTACAGCAGGCAATAAGGAAGACAAATGGAATTTTGGCATTTATTGCTAAAGGAATAGAGTATAAAAATAGGGAAGTGTTGTTGCAACTGTACAAGGCATTGGTGAGACAGCACCCGGACCACTGTGCACAGTTTTGGTCCCCTTATTTGAGGAAGGATGTAATTGCATTGGAGGCAGTTCAGAGGAGGCTCACTAGATTGATTCCAGAGATGCGGGGCTTGTATTATGACAAGAGATTGAGCAGTTTAGACCTATACTCACTAGAGTTTAGAAGGATGAGAGGAGATCTAATTGAGGTATATAAGATGCTAAAGGGGATAAACAAAGTAGACATGGAGCAGATGTTTCCCTGTGTGGGGCATTCTAGAATGAGAGGCTATAGTTTTCGGCTAAGGAGTGGTAGATTTAAATCAGAGATGAGGAGGAATTACTTTTCTCAAAGGGCCATGAATCTGTGGAATTCACTACCTCAGAGTGCAGTGGATGCCGGGATGCTGAATAAATTTGAGGAGGAGATAGAGAGGTTTTTAATTAGTAATGAGTTGAAAGGTTTTTGGGGAGAGGGGTGGGAAATTGGAGTTGAGGCCGAAATGAGATCAGCCATGACCGTATTGAAAGGCTGAATTGCCTACTCCTGCTCCTAGTTCTTATGGTCTTATGTCCGAGAACTGGTCATCAACAATTTTCTGTCTTGCCTTCCCACAATTCATACCCTCTTTAGTTGCGCATCCCACCTTTCATTAGCTTTAATTATTAATGAAAAGTGAAATGTTGGACCCAGAACATTCTCTGAAATACTAGTGTCTTTTTCAATGAATTGATTACAAAGCAGAATCTGATTTATAATTTACGAATGAAGTATTTTTCCAACATTTGGTTCGTGAACATTATTCTGAATCTTTCAGCTCAAATTCGTAAGCTGCAAATCAGTCGATGTTTGTGCCTGTGTTGAAGGTGAATGCCAATCTCTTGACAGAACTGGGAGAGTATCTGCTAAACTTTATCATGGGACCAAAGTATAGATTTAAAACTATAGATTTTAAAATCTAGGCCTTTGAAAGTTTCAGACGGGCCCTGTGATTCTTTCTGCCAGTAGTTTCCAATGCAATCAAATCCAGAGCTGGTTTCCACTGAGGAGCTACTGGAATTAGCACAGTAAATGAAAGCTTCATAGATTCAATTGCGGGGCTTACATATTTAAGTTACAGGCCAAGAAGGTTACAATTTATAGCCAGAAGCATGCTGAACTAACCATTCTGCTGCTAGACCGGACAGCATGTTGTTAATTCAGAACATACATCCTAAAACCCAAATGTTCACCACACTTTCTTCAGATGTCGGTTCTTTAATTTATGGAAGACAGCAAATTAAAGATATTTGGGTGACTTAACATGCGAGCACCGCAATTTTTATTTAAAGTAAACATGACTTTTCAGACATAATTCTAAACTTTATTTTAACCCCTTCTCTTCCCAACCCCCCCCCCAACCACCAACCCCTCCACCAGCACCCCCCCACCGCCACCAAGCATTCTTCTTCGGGGTAGTCTGTCGAGTGTTTGGTTTCATTTTCAGATGTAAGGGTGAGGCTTACAACTGCGGGTTTCAGATGTCCTACAAGCTTGAGCTTTGCAGAGCCAAAACCCCTTGGAAAAACGAAGCATTCGGCTTCAATTCACGTTTGTGACACTTTGAAGCCAAATCCACTTTAAAATCTCATCTTTATTTATCATCAATTGAAACCTCCAGTGAATTTCATTGTAAGGCATTTTTCACAATGAGCAGAAAAAAAAAATGAATTGGATTACACGGAGATTGCAACAGGCCACAATAAAAATCTGCATTTCATCATGAAAATCAACATTTCCTTTATTATTACATGAGAGATTTAAACATGTAAGCTTGAGAAAGATCAAACTGCTCCAATAGGGTCCGAGAGCTCCCTGGCCTAACTATCAGCAGGATCAAGGCTTTCTGCCTGGGCTATTCCCCACTCCTGGCTGAAATGATGTATGGATCACTATCATGACAACAACACGCATTTATATAGCGCCTTTATATATTGTAAAATATCCCAAGGAGCTTCATAAAACCATTACCAAACAAAATTTGACACTAAGCCAAGGAGATGTCAGTACAGACTTAGCCAAAGAAGTAGGTTTTAAGAAGCGTTCTAAAGGACAAGAGAGATAGAAGCAGAATATTTTGCTCAGCATGAAGGAGCGCGCCCAACCCACTCAGTTGTGAAATAGCGTGTAATGTCGTCGGGCGAGCGTCCCGATGTTGTTGTGCACTCGCGCAGTATTTTGGTCGGCGAGAGTCAGCAGCCGACAATTAAGAGGACTATTAAGGCCAATAAACCAGTAATCAAAGGTGATTTTTCGTTGCCCATCCAACGTTATGGTTGGCAGGCAGGCGAATGGGCCAGGCGGCCTTTGCCTTTTTGAGGAAACCTCATCCAAGGGTGGGATGAGTTTTCCAATATTAATTTTAAAAAATAAGAATGTTTGGACAGAATTTTCATCAGCCAGAAGCTCAGGTGACTGATTCTGATGCGTGGGCTTTTTTTTTTAAACGGCATTTCAAAATCTTCATTCATAGCTTTTAAATTCTTCGGCTCTGCCTTCAGGGAGCTTTCATTCCATGCTTCCCTGAATCCTCGCTGACTTCAGCGCTGACTCTCCTCCCGTGCCCACCCTGGCAGTGCTTTGCTTATCAGCGCACGTTTCACGCTGGCTGGCCGTTAATTTGCAAGTCAGTGTGAAATCACGGGGTCCAACTGCGCCCGCGCCAATCTCAAAATCACGCCTAGAGAATTTTTGGAAAGGAATTCCTGAGCATAAGGCCCAGGCAGCTGAAGGTCTGGCCACCTCTGGTGGAATGATTAAAATCAATGATACCCAAAAAGTCCAGAATTGGTGGAGCATAGACACCTCAGAGGATTGTAGGGCAAGAAGAGATTACAGAGATAATGAGGGGCCAGACCACGAAGGGATTTGAAAACAAGGACTTCAAACATGGGTTTTAAACAAGTATTTTAAAACCGAGCCTTTGCTGGACCAAGAGCCATTCTAGGTCAATGAGGAGTGACAGGGGAACTGGATTTGGTGCAAGTTTGGATTTGGGCAGCAGGGTTTGGATGAGCTCAAGTTTATGGAGGGTGGAAGATGGGAGTCTGGTGACGAGGTAATAAAGGCATGATGGGCATTTCAGCAGAAAAGACCTGGGACAGGGTCAGAGTCAAGCGATGTTGTGGATTGAAAATAGGCAGCCTTGGTATGGGTGCAGACATGTGATCAGAAGCTCACCTCAGTGTCAAGTGCAAGATGGCAAGCGATTCAACCCGAGACAGTTGCAAGCGAGTGGGATAGAGTCAGTTGCTGGGGAATGGGGTTTGTGGAGGAGACTGAAGTCAATGGCTTTGCTCTTCCCAATATTTAGTTGGAGGAAATTTCTGCTCATCTGGTGCTGGATGTCAGACAAACAGAGTGAGAAACCAGAGACAGCAAAATGATCGAGAGAGGCGGTGGTGAGAAAAGCTGGGTGCCAACTGGAAGCTGATGTGTTTTTGGATGATGTCGCTGAAGGGCAGCATGTAGATGAGAAATAAGAAGAGGTGCTCCTGGGGGGCACCAGGGGTAACAGTGCAGGATGAAAACTGTTGCAGGTGATTCTCTGGCTACAGTTGGACAGGAAAGAGTATGAGTGGGATAGTAGGTTAAGCCTCCTCCCTCTGAATGTTCAATTCCTCTTTCCCCATTCCCTGTGATATAGGTGCATGGAAATACAGTAATGTTCACATTACAAGTAAAGCTTTTATAGTTAAATTTCTGATTATGATTTTACATCATAAAATATGGATTTAAAACAGAACCTTATCTTGTTGGAATCAATATCAGCTTTTCACAATAAAAATGATTAAAAGATCAATGTCGATATATTACTGTGAGATAAACTGTTCATAGGTCTTTATAGCAAGATGATCATGTTAAGTCACAGAAGTACAAGAATATTTGGGGCATACAGGATACATTTTAATGATTGTAAATGATGGTAAAATAATTACATCAGGTGGAATCAGTGGGTGTAGATACTACAGTTATGAAATGGGAGCAGGATTGTCATTCATAAGTATCACTACTGTCATGCTCCCCTCTGTAACCAGGGATAAAGAGCCTGCTGGCACTCACGTTCTATACTTAATCAGATGGAGCCCTTCGGGGGAGAGATTGGAGAAATGCTTCTGTCTGTGGAACCATGACCCAGCAGTAAGGGGGAAATTACACCCAGTTCTACCCATTTTTCAGGTATAAAATGGGGTTAAAATTTGACCAATGTTGCAGAGTCATAGCCACACTCAAAGGACCCCAGAACGGGGCCTAACATCACATTGACCTCAGAGGACGTTCAGGCGTACTGAGCAGCTGCCTGAAAGATGCATTAGGCCCCCTGCTAATTTTGATAAAATGCCAGTAGTTGGGCAGTGCTGCAGAGAGGGGGCTCTGTGTCCGAGTGCACGCCAGCAAACAGGGTGTGTTGATTTTTTTTTGTTATTTTCCCGGGAGTTTACAAAATTTACAATAATTGTTATTGCCCCATGATGCTGTGAGGTCTGCAGATTTTCAAACATAGATGCAACAATTTTACTCAAAATGTTAATAACATCACCTCGACCTGTGCACCTACCTCCACTCGGCTAGGGTAATGAGACAGGGCACAACGTAACCTGACAGACTTAACTTTTCAAAAAATTATTTAAATTTTTGTCCATTGATTCTGTTTCTGTTCCTGGAACTCCAAAGCTCTAGAATTCTGCCAGAGAATTTTAATCTCAAGCCCATTTGGTTCTCATTGACAAACCGAGCTCCCATTATAATTGTTACCTTGATAGGGTGAACAATTTTAAAATGCCATAAGCCAATGGCAATGCTTTCCTGCTGTATGTGTGCCCAGTGAACACTCTCCATTGGATGATAGCTACGAGAAAACCAGGGCTTACAATTTACTGTCTCTAGCTTTTAAAAGGTTGATCAGTTTAAAGACCCTCAACTATGTGGGACACAATGATCTTTCCTGTGCCTTACGTGCACCACTAGAATCATTTGAGCCAATCCATGCCATAACAGCATTCATGCAAAAGGCAAGAGGAGAAAGCAGCCACTGTCAGCTGTGGCGCTGTTGGTGGCACTCTTGCCTCTGAGTCAGCTGGTTATGGGTTCAAGTCCCACTGCAGAGACCTAAGCACAAAAATCAAGGGTCACAGTACATCACTGAGGGAGCGCTGCATTGTTGGAGGTGCTGCCTTTCAGATAAGATGCTAAGCCTTATCTCCCCTCTAGTGTGAATGAAAATGATCCCATGGCACTGCTTTGAAGAAGTGCAGGAGAGTTGTTCCCAGTGTCTGCCCCTATACTTGTCCCTCAATCAACAGCACAAAAACAGATCTGCTTCCTTCTGGTGCCATGCCCTAACAGGGGCATTGACAACCATGGACTCCCATTGGGTTCGTCCATGATTATGCTTAGCAAAGTACTGCAGTATGGTTAACCAGGAAACTCCCCCACTCTTACCACCTGCCATCAGGCATATTGGGAGGATTTACAGGTCAATAATCAACCTCCTTGGCCACATTACAAACACACATCCTGTGGTCATGAAGTGCTGATGTGGTACTTGAACCCAGAGCTTCTGGCCCTGAGTTAGGGACACTACCCACTGTGCCAAAAGACCTCCACAAAAAAACAATCATCTGGTCATTATCACACAGTTGGTTTTGGGAACTTGCTATCTGTAAATTGGCTGCCGCATTACAACCATGGCTACACTTCAAAAGTATATCATTGACAGTAAAGCACTTTAGGATGTCCTGAGTTCATAAAAAGTGCTATATAAATGCAAATCTATTTTTCCTTCTTTTACTAATGCGAATCCAGTAAACCTGTGATCGTGGTTTATTTGAATTGGGAGAAGGAGTTTTTATGCTCTATTTTTTTAGATTGACAATCCTTCCAGTGTACAATCCAGAAAATTTAGACATGGTATAAAAACCTCATGCAAATCCCTTATTCATACTTTCCTAGAATTTCTGCACTAGTACAATGACATATGCTGTAGGTGTACCATTACTGTGCCACGTGTTGTCAGGAACTTCTGGGCTCCTAAATTATTAAACTAAGATTTGTCTTATGTAAAATGCAGCTCTGAAATTTCTGGGCCTGAAGCTACCTCCTGAAATTGGGCCATTAGCAACAGCGCTGCAAATTGGGACATGATGTAATCAGTAAACATACAGGGGTTGAAATCAATTTTCGTTGTCAACCAAAGCATTATTGCATTCACTAAGCTCTAATTTTCAAAAACTCACTTGTTGACGATATTGTTATTTATGCTGCAAAGTATATTTTTTTACCATCCCTCAGTTTACACTTCAGGATTGCGTTCCATTTCAGAGTCAAATTTTTACAACACTGTTTCTAGTTCTTCACAAGGAAAGTGAAAAAAAAAACTTGAGATGAACGCAGTTCCAGTAGCCTTCATGGCACAATGTGTCATCTAAATGAGGATGGGAATAATTACATGGTGTTGTATGACTCAGTGCATTAAAAATAAAACTGAGTGGAGGCTGAAAGGTTGCTTGATCAATTTTTGTTTGTGTCGGGCTGTGAGTAACGCTGTTGGTGCTGGGAAGAGTGTGCCACCGGTTACCAAGAATCTGGAAAAGTAGGCCAAGCCCCGCTGTGACTTCCAGTTGAGAAGAGATGATATGATAGATAAAAGCCATGATCGCATGATGTGCGCGTGATTCCTGTACGTGGGAGTGCTGTGACCTGAGGGAGTTGCTATGTGGCCATCACAGCAAAGGAGCTGATCAATGAGAGCAAGATAAAATGCTGCTGAAGAAGCCAGTTCTCACTTGTCTAGTTTCTCATACGCTCATTACAGCAACTGTGTGAAGGCTATATTCCTTTCATCATTGTCAAATTGCATATACTTTCCACATGCATAGGTAACAAAGCTTTTGGTCACTAGTCCTAATATCTTTTTATGTGACTTAGTGCTGAATTTTCACCAAGCCAGGAACACCCAGGAGCCCTTCAAAAATTCCGGGATTCCCAACCCCATTCCAGGGCTGTCTAATTTTCAGGAGTGTCTTTTAAGGGTGCAGGGTGGTTCCTGTCAAAAGCCTGCATCTGGCACTTCCAACACTTCTGACCTGCTCCATTGCAGAGGTACCATGTTCTACTTCTCCACAATTTTCATGGAGTTGGGCCAGATTTTTTTAAGCGTTGTGGGTCACGGCCCCTCAAAGGAGACCTGAACCCTAGTCTGAATGAGGGGACCTTTAAAAAGGTGAGTTAAAAAGGTCCTCCTCATGCCTTCTATACCAAGGTATGCCACCCTCCACCCACCCTCCAAGGCCCCTCATACCCCAATGCCAAAGCTATGCCTGCAGCCACCCGCCCCAAGGCTTCTCATGCCCCCTAAGCCAAGCTATCGAACTTCCATGTACATTGACTCAATATACAGAGCCAATGAACCCTATAGTGACAGTAGGATGTGTTAAAGAAAAGCTAAAAGTAATTCATTCATAACTTTTCACTGTGTTAAAAAAAGGTCATTTCGCTACAAGGCAATAAAAGATTCAATCACCGAGATCTTTTATTTATGTTTGGCTGAGAGACTGGAAATCCATTAATTTTTTGAAACAGCTGCATCCCAGGGAAAACATTGTTTGGTTAACAGCTCAGGGTCTCTGATCTCTGCTGTCAATTTCATAATTTATTTACAAAAGGATAAGTGGTTTCAAGGGCTTGTTATTGTTTTTGTGATAGATACATTAAATGGTCTGGATAATTGACACTTTTATTGCCTTGTAGTGAAATAACTTTTCTAAAGTTTTATTTACACATCCTGATGTCATTATAGGATTCATGGTTCTATACAGAGTATAGTGTATAGTGGGTAAATGGGCATGGAAATGACATAGCTTGGTATAGGGGACATGAGGGGCCTTGGGATGAGTGGAGGGGGCATAGCTTGATATTGGGGGCTAGGGTATAGGAAGGGGTATAGGGTATAGAAGTGGGAGAGGGAGTTGATCAAATAGTCTCAATCTTGGTGACAAGTCCATGAGCTGTTTGTGCTTATAGTTGGAAGTGAGGGTAGAGGATAAGGGGCAGAGGGCTTTAAGAAGACAGCTTTCTGTAGAGAAAAGAACCTGGGGGTTATCTTTGCATTTCAGGATGTTCTTGGAATAGTGAGCATTTTTTGCGCTTGAGAGCAGGATCTGTTAGTGCTTTATGTGATCCAGCCAGAAATGGATGTGAATGGCTAAGCTAGTTGTCCACCATATCTGTTCAAATTTGAGTCCATTGGAGTTATGGGAGCAGAGTTGAGGGCCATATCAGGGGAATGTACAGGGTGAGAGAGAGTAATGAGTTTAATGGGAATGAGGGCATCAAAGGTGGAGCTGAGGGCAGGTCGATAGCTGCAGGTATGTCATGGTGACTTAAGGGTCATTGGTTAGATAGCTGAGATTTAGTTTTTTCCAAAGGTAAATATAGAAGGAGGAAAGGTTTGGACGAAGAAGTGGGATATGAGTGGAATGCGATACTAGGAAGAGATCAGTGATCGCTTTATCTGTGATTGATATTATGAGAGTAGAGATAACCTGCACAATAACAAGATCAAGGGATAAAGACAAAAAAACTGCGGATGCTGGAAATCCAAAACAAAAACAGAATTACCTGGAAAAACTCAGCAGGTCTGGCAGCATTGGCGGAGAAGAAAAGAGTTGACGTTTCGAGTCCTCATGACCCTTCGACAGAACTTGAGTTCGAGTCCAGGAAAGAGCTGAAATATAAGTTGGTTTAAGGTGTGTGTGTGGGGGGCGGAGAGATAGAGAGACAGAGAGGTGGAGGGGGTTGGTGTGGTTGTAGCGACAAACAAGCAGTGATAGAAGCAGATCATCAAAAGATGTCAACGACAATAGTACAATAGAACACATAGGTGTTAAAGTTAAAGTTGGTGATATTATCTAAACGAATGTGCTAATTAAGAATGGATGGTAGGGCACTCAAGGTATAGCTCTAGTGGGTTTTTTTTTTAATAATGGAAATAGGTGGGAAAAGGAAAATCTTTATAATTTATTGGGAAAAAAAAAAGAAGGGGGAAACAGAAAGGGGGTGGGGATGGGGGAGGGAGCTCACGACCTAAAGTTGTTGAATTCAATATTCAGTCCGGAAGGCTGTAAAGTCCCTAGTCGGAAGATGAGGTGTTGTTCCTCCAGTTTGCGTTGGGCTTCACTGGAACAATGCAGCAAGCCAAGGACAGACATGTGGGCAAGAGAGCAGGGTGGAGTGTTAAAATGGCAAGCGACAGGGAGGTTTGGGTCATTCTTGCGGACAGACCGCAGGTGTTCTGCAAAGCGGTCGCCCAGCTTACGTTTGGTCTCTCCAATGTAGAGGAGACCACATTGGGAGCAACGAATGCAGTAGACTAAGTTGGGGGAAATGCAAGTGAAATGCTGCTTCACTTGAAAGGAGTGTTTGGGTCCTTGGACGGTGAGGAGAGAGGAAGTGAAGGGGCAGGTGTTGCATCTTTTGCGTGGGCATGGGGTTGTGCCATAGGAGGGAGTTGAGGAGTAGGGGGTGATGGAGGAGTGGACCAGGGTGTCCCGGAGGGAGCGATCCCTACGGAATGCCGATAAGGGGGGTGAAGGGAAGATGTGTTTGGTGGTGGCATCATGCTGGAGTTGGCGGAAATGGCGGAGGATGATCCTTTGAATGCGGAGGCTGGTGGGGTGATAAGTGAGGACAAGGGGGACCCTATCATGTTTCTGGGAGGGAGGAGAAGGAGTGAGGGCGGATGCGCGGGAGATGGGCCGGACACGGTTGAGGGCCCTGTCAACGACCGTGGGTGGAAAACCTCGGTTAAGGAAGAAGGAGGACATGTCAGAGGAACTGTTTTTGAATGTAGCATCATCGAAACAGATGCGACGGAGGCGAAGGAACTGAGAGAATGGGATGGAGTCCTTACAGGAAGTGGGGTGTGAGGAGCTGTAGTCGAGATAGCTGTGGGAGTCGGTGGGTTTGTAATGGATATTGGTGGACAGTCTATCACCAGAGATTGAGACAGAGAGGTCAAGGAAGGGAAGGGAAGTGTCAGAGATGGACCACGTGAAAATGATGGAGGGGTGGAGATTGGAAGCAAAATTAATAAATTTTTCCAAGTCCTGACGAGAGCATGAAGCGGCACCGAAGTAATCATCGATGTACCGGAGAAAGAGTTGTGGAAGGGGGCTGGAGTAGGACTGCAACAAGGAATGTTCCACATACCCCATAAAGAGACAGGCATAGCTGGGGCCCATGCGGGTACCCATAGCCACACCTTTTATTTGGAGGAAGTGAGAGGAGTTGAAGGAGAAATTGTTCAGTGTGAGAACAAGTTCAGCCAGACGGAGGAGAGTAGTGGTGGATGGGGATTGTTCGGGCCTCTGTTCGAGGAAGAAGCTAAGGGCCCTCAGACCATCCTGGTGGGGGATGGAGGTGTAGAGGGATTGGACGTCCATGGTGAAGAGGAAGCGGTAGGGGCCAGGGAACTGGAAATTGTTGATGTGACGTAAGGTGTCAGAGGAATCACGGATGTAGGTGGGAAGGGACTGGACAAGGGGAGAGAGAAGGGAGTCAAGATAACGAGAAATGAGTTCTGTGGGGCAGGAGCAAGCTGAGACGATCGGTCTACCGGGGCAGTTCTGTTTGTGGATTTTGGGTAGGAGATAGAAGCGGGCCGTCCGAGGTTGGGCGACTATCAGGTTGGAAGCTGTGGGAGGGAGATCCCCAGAGGAGATGAGGTCAGTGACAGTCCTGGAAACAGTGGCTTGATGTTCAGTGGTGGGGTCATGGTCCAGGGAGAGGTAGGAGGAAGTGTCTGCGAGTTGACACTCAACCTCCGCGAGGTAGTGGTCAGTGCGCCAGACAACAACAGCACCACCCTTGTCAGCGGGTTTGATGACAATGTCAGGGTTGGACCTGAGAGAATGGAGTGCAGTAAGTTCAGAGAGAGACAGGTTAGAATGGGTGAGAGGAGCAGAGAAATTGAGACGACTAATGTCGCGCCGACTGTTCTCAATGAAAAGATCGAGAGAAGGTAAGAATCCAGAGGGATGGGTCCAGGTGGAGGGAGAATATTGGAGATGGGTAAAAACAGTTCCTCTGACATGTCCTCCTTCTTCCTTAACGGAGGTTTTCCACCCACGGTCATTGACAGGGCCCTCAACCGTGTCCGGCCCATCTCCCGCGCATCCGCCCTCACTCCTTCTCCTCCCTCCCAGAAACGATAGGGTCCCCCTTGTCCGCACTTATCACCCCACCAGCCTCCGCATTCAAAGGATCATCCTCCGCCATTTCCGCCAACTCCAGCATGATGCCACCACCAAACACATCTTCCCTTCACCCCCCTTATCGGCATTCCGTAGGGATCACTCCCTCCGGGACACCCGGGTCCACTCCTCCATCACCCCCTACTCCTCAACCCCCTCCTATGGCACAACCCCATGCCCACGCAAAAGATGCAACACCTGCCCCTTCACTTCCTCTCTCCTCACCGTCCAAGGACCCAAACACTCCTTTCAAGTGAAGCAGCATTTCACTTGCATTTCCCCCAACTTAGTCTACTGCATTCGTTGCTCCCAATGTGGTCTCCTCTACATTGGAGAGACCAAACGTAAGCTGGGCGATCGCTTTGCAGAACACCTGCGGTCTGTCCGCAAGAATGACCCAAACCTCCCTGTCGCTTGCCATTTTAACACTCCACCCTGCTCTCTTGCCCACATGTCTGTCCTTGGCTTGCTGCATTGTTCCAGTGAAGCCCAACGCAAACTGGAGGAACAACACCTCATCTTCCGACTAGGGACTTTACAGCCTTCTGGACTGAATATTGAATTCAACAACTTTAGGTCGTGAGCTCCCTCCCCCATCCCCACCCCCTTTCTGTTTCCCCCTTCTTTTTTTTCCAATAAATTATAAAGATTTTCCTTTTCCCACCTATTTCCATTATTAAAAAAAAAACCCACTAGAGCGATACCTTGAGTGCCCTACCATCCATTCTTAATTAGCACATTCGTTTAGATAATATCACCAACTTTAACTTTAACACCTATGTGTTCTATTGTACTATTGTTGTTGACATCTTTTGATGATCTGCTTCTATCACTGCTTGTTTGTCCCTACAACCACACCAACCCCCTCCACCTCTCTGTCTCTCTATCTCTCCGCCCCCCACACACACACCTTAAACCAACTTATATTTCAGCTCTTTCCTGGACTCGAACTCAAGTTCTGTCGAAGGGTCATGAGGACTCGAAACGTCAACTCTTTTCTTCTCCGCCGATGCTGCCAGACCTGCTGAGTTTTTCCAGGTAATTCTGTTTTTGTAACAAGATCAAGGGGTTGGCCATGAATATGGATTTGGGGAGTTTACATTGAAGGATGACGTTAAGGGCAGATTGGAAGGCATTGAACCTGGAGGAGAAGGAATATAATCAATTGAAATGGAAGTTGAACTCACCTAGAATGGGAAAGCACTTGGTGCAAAAGATAAGGGAGAAAAACAGTGAAGGGAAAGGTGGAGAGGAAGGGTGATAGCTGAACCACTGGAGCTGTTCACAGGGTCAGCATTGTTGGACAAGGCAAAAGTTGGCAAAATCAGCCTCCTGCCTTGATGAGACCTTCAAAGAATGCCAAGCGAGGCATGGAGAGACCCTGTGGACTTAAATAATGGAGAGTCAAGTCTGGGATGGTGGCAGGAGAGTATGAAACCAAGGAGTGCTGAAGAGTTGGGCTCCCAGGGAGTTGGGAAGGCAGAGTACCTGTGAGGGAAAAATAAAAGGAGATCCAATGACAGGAGAGCAGGATCTTTGAGAGGCAGAGCGAAAAGAAGCAAAAAGGAAGAATGGAATCATAGCCTTGGGTCCAAAGTGGCAGCCAAAGTGCGCATGTGATAGAACATGGGAGAAACTTAAGGTGCATGGTTTTAAATAGCCTTGTGCATGTACCCTGGTCATGAACAGGGAATAGTGAGGAAACAATAGGTGGTGGGTTAGAGCTGGAAACTAACATTGTGGTTTAGAATGATATTGCCAAAGGGCAGCAGGTAGATGAGCAACGGGGGACACCAGAGATTGCCAAAATGATGCAGGAATGGGAAGAGAAGGCATTATAGATCATTCTCTGGCTAAATTTACATAAAAATGGAACCAGGTAATTGCAGTCCCACCCAGCCGGACAACAGTGAAGAGGAAATTGAGGAGAATGGTGCAGTCAACCACATCAAAGGCTGCAGACTTGAAGGAGCATCTTACAGGAGAGAGTAGGAGAGGTTTATGGAGGGAATTTCAGAGCTCAAGGCCTTGCCAGCTGAAAGCACAGTCAACAGTGGTGGAGGGATGAAAATCAGCATTCTGCTGAGGCCTGAATGGGAGGAACACCGAGCTCTCAGAGGGTTATGGAGCTGGAGGAGATCATAGGAGGTATGGAAGGATGAGGCCATGGAGGGACTTGAAACCAAGGATGAGAATTTTAAATTTGCAGAAATACTAGCCAATCTGAAGGTGTTGGGGTAGATTTTAACTTTCAGCTACTGACCATTAGAACAGGCAGGGTGGAACTGAAGCACTGAGGATAAGGGAGGAACAGCGGAGGCCAATAGTGTTTTTGCAGAACCGGAGGAACATTTCTGTTCCTCCTCACTCCATTAAATTGAAAAGTGGGAAAGGTTTTGGGGCCATCTTTGGAGCAGCCAGCAATGGTTCCTTTAAGAGCTAATGGTTATGCTCTTCCACGCTAAGACACATGGGCAGAACAGGTTCGATCCCACCTCCCCCCCAACCTGCACAACCCCCCCAGCCCTCACATCTTGTGTCCCTGGACATTGCAATTGGTGTCCTACCTACATCATAGGCCCTAAGAGGCCTACTGAATGAAATGAAGTGTTCCAACTGCCCATGGGATGGCCCCTTTCAAATAGGAGATTTCAAAGTGCTGGCATCAGCTGTACTGTAAGATTACTGCCCATATTTTGGAGTCATTTCCCTATTACTGCTGATTTCAGTGAGTTAAAATTGGCCCCGTTAATTGGTACCTGGGCATTTTCAGCAGCTCACTCAGCCAGTGTCAGGTTTTAATTGGGTTGAATGGTCAATTGAATTGATAATTACCTCAGTTGGTAAGTAAGTCTTTAGAAAGCAAAGTAATGATTAAGTGCTTATGGAGGAATTCCACTTTAAATAGGAATCCTGTTGACATTATTTAGAGGGGTTCTACAGGCAAATTGGTGGTGGCTTCAGTTAGGGTTTGTAATCTGACTTCAATCGACATTGAAAGAGAAGAAAAAGACTGAGCTGACCCTCCACAAGTATCATTTGGGGAAAAAAAATCCTACCTGATAGGGTTTATCTTCAATTGACTCATTGATCTCCTTCCTCAAGGAGATTCTGCCATTCTAGATCTCCACTCACACCCATAGCCATTCCCATGATGGAGGTCATAGGGCAGATCATGTAATTTTTTCCAGCTCATCTACCCCGAGGCTGGTACAAAGTATTGATTCCTTTATAAGTGGAAGGGAAATGAGTGAGCATTCTTTTCAAATAAGTTCAAAGCAGGAGAGTCTTTCCTCTTTGACACAATTTCATTTTTACAGTGAACATTTTCCACGTGCCACTCAGCTTAATGACTCAGTTGGTAAAAAAAATCTTGTTCAGGATTGTGTAAAAGAAAAGTGATGTGAGTCCACAGGAAGCATTATTAGCTGTGTATCTGGTGAGAAGTTAAGGGGCATGCACTGTGATCAGTTAATGGAAAACAGCTGTTCCATTTGACCAAGCATCTCATGTGAACCAACCCATCTGAAAACTATTCTCCTGAAAACACAGAGAACAAAGCAGGATTGATTTGGCTAATGTTATGCTTTGTGAAAAGTCCACTCCTTCCTTATTTTACATTCTTCAACATATTTTCTTCAGGACATGCCACCCGCACCCCCCCACCTTCCCTCTCCCACCCCCACCTCCTCCCATACATCATGAGCTGTTCTTTACTCCCTTTCCTGCTCCCTCCTCTGCCCTACCTTGACTAAATCCTCCAGCAGTCAACCAAATCTGAGACAGCTATAATCATGAGCTGGGAAGAGGTGTCGAAGGTGAACTCCAAAAGTTCAGCCCCCTGTTCTTCCTCTACTGAGGAGGCGGTGTCAATGGTGCAACTGAGATTGGGAACTCATGGGACAGTGAATTCTGATCACAAATCAGAATCCCCACAGGGACTGCAGTGGTTCAAGAAGGCAGCTCACCACCACCTTCTCAAGGGCAATTAGGGATGGGCAATAAATGCTGGCCCAGCCAGCAATGCCTACATTCCATGAATGAGTAAAAAAAAAACCTTACTCTGTTAGCTTTCAGGTGAAAATTAACCTTGAAGCCAATGAGATGCAACATATTGTTTCATGTTGCGACGAGTGTTGACAGATATGGTTTCCTAATTTAGGCAGGGAATAGATCATGTGCCATATCATCAGTAATGAAGGGTCATTAGTAAAGCTATTTTACAAGAGGTATGTTTCAAACCACATCACCTGTTGACTTGCGGATGCACTGCCTCAATTTAATGACCTGAATTGCACAGCGCCAGTGTGGGAACATGGCACTCCGAATGGTCCTTGAAATATAGCATTGTGATGTCGGGAGGGGTTCCCAACATTATCATGCCACATTGTGATATTTTGCTGGGTGGGTGTGCCTGAATATTGGCAGCCTGCCCGACATCAATCAAGCCATTAAGTGGGCAGTGTGTGGCAATTTTGAGAGGCCCGTGCATTTTCACAGTTGGTGCATGGAGTGAACGGGCAAGGGGGGGAAGACACAATTTGCACTTTCTCAATCCAGGGCGAGATATAAGACTGAGGATGAAGTGAAGAGTGTGGAGGTTGGAGGATACATTTCTTTAGTAAGCCTGGACTCCCTTGTTTGCTCTGTGAACCATGTTGCTCATATCTTCTGTAAGTTAGGAAGCTTCTACACTTAAAAAGATACTTACAGCCTGGCCACAGCATCATTAAGTCAGCACCTCAGCAATCCAGAAGGTGAAAAATGGGGGTTGCCATGTCAGGTGGAGGCTCTTCTTCAGATAAGGAGGAGAGGGCAAGAAGGGAGAGGAGGTCAGCTGCCCAGAGACATCATCAGTGTGCCTTCCCATGAGGCCAAGCAGTACACCCTGAGGGGGTTGAAAGGCTTGTAAGGGAGAAGGGGCTGGTGGAGACGCCATTACTCTGCTGGAAGGATGTACAGTTAGATACAACTATCTGGACATGACCGAGGTGCAGTGCAGAAGAAAGATCCACCTCTCAAGGCAGACTGTGACTTCCATTTGTGAGGTGTTGGACCTGAGATCACATCCAGTTGTGTCGGTGGGCACCCAATTCCTGTAGTGCTGAAAGTGACTGTCGCCCTTAAGTTTTATTCCTCAGACTACTGGCCTCAGGCGGGAGCCGAGTTTATTTCTGCTTCTGGACCCACCAATCACGTGTGCACGCCATGCTGAAAAATGGCCTGGGAAAAATTCAGGCCAATGCATTTCCAAATTTTCCAAACTGACTGATAACTGAATCCACTCAACTGAGATAAGAGGCTTCAAGCAATAAGATAACTCTGTGACTATAAATTGGCGACAGCCTTCTAGTCATAAGGCAAATCCTCGAGTACATGAGCAACTGGGCTGAATAATTCTTGTTTCACGATTTCATGAATAACGATCAACTTGGAAGAAGTTTCAATTCATTACGCTTCAACTGCCAATCATCTTCTATATGTTCCATAAAACAAAATCATAAATATGGCATTTCTTCTATTAACACATCATAGTCTTCTGAAGTAGAATACTGTGCCATTTCACACATGTGGAAGGAAGAGAGATTTGGCTTAAGACTGAAGAAGGAATTTTCTATGACTAATTATTCAGGCTAAAATTATTTGGATAGAAAGCCAAAGGTTTTGCACATTCTGGCTGTTGGGTTGTACGGGCTGTAAAATCAGCAGCAGCTTTAAGAGATGTACTGATTATTTCACTGATGTGTGGTACCAACTAGAGGCATAGACAATCTCAACCGTATTTGACCAATGGCCCATTCAGACTGCTTTCTTGCTGTCATAGAAATTGTAACTGTAGTAATTATGATTTTATTTAGTGTGTAATGTACCTTTAAGAATAATACTTGTTAAGGCAGGATCACATGATCTGTAGTAATCAATAGGAGAGTAGCGCAGGCTACCTCAACAGATAATGCAGCGATAGTTAGAGTTGAAAGCATACGTGTAGTTGCTGCTGAGTATATTGTAAATAAATTTATGCTTCCACCAAGAAATGTCTGCCGATCAAACGCTATCATCTACAATAGTAACCAGTGATGTGTTTCTTCTCAAGATGCGAGTCTATGTTGACCTAGACAGATCTAAACTGTTTTCAACCTCTATAATATACCTTTGTAGGATATTCCAAAAATCAACTATTTTCTCAGTGAAGGGATCTCTTTCTTGTAGCCCATACAGCTGTGCTGTGGCTCAGTTGATAGCACTCTCACCTCTGAGCCAGAAGATTGTGAGTTTGAATACTGCATTTGTGGCATGTTGTACTGAGAGAGTGCTGCACTGTTTGAGATGCTGTCTTTCTGATGAGATATAAAACCAAGGCCATGTGTGCCCACTCAGATGGATGTGAAAGATCCCATGTCCCTATTTCAAAGAATCACAGGGAGCTCTCCCTGATAATGTGGCTGATATCCATTGATCAACATTATTAAAAACACAGATCATCTAGTCATTACCACACTGCTGTTTGTGGGAGCTTGCTGTGTGCAAATTGGCTGCCACATTTTCACCATTACAACATTTCATTGTCTGCAAAGCATTTTAGGACATTCCAAGCTTGTGAAAGGTGCTATACAAATGCAGGTATTTCTTTTTTCTCTTTTATCCCTCTCTAGCTTTCACTCAAGGCCCCTTTTTTTAACTATACTGTGTCAAATGGCTAATCTTCTACTTCCATATTTCCCTGTGCCTTAGGCTAGAATTTTCCAGTCCCGCCCGCTATGAACTCAGTGGGCCTTTAGTTGGTCGCCCGCGACGATTCTTGCTGCGTATGGGACTGGAAAATCCTGCCCGTAGTCTTCTCTTCTTCCAATAATGTGAGTTTATCTACTTTTGCTTTATTCTCTATTTCCCTGATTATTCTGCTACATCTTCTCCGCACTTTTTCCAGCTCAGCTGCATTCTTCTGTAGAAAGGTTTCCAGGACTTGATACCTTACTCCAGATGCAGCCAGACCAATGCTATATACAATGGCAGGATAGCCTCATTCGATCTATGCTCTATTTCTCTTTGTAGACAATCTAACATTCCATTCACTTTCTTGACTGCAGCCAGACATTGGTTTGACAGCTTGATGGGTTTATCTACTTTGACTTTTAGGTCCCTTTTCTGATCCACTTCTGTCATTATTTTCCATTCAACCTTGTGATTCATCTCTGTCTTTCATACCTTTAAATGTGCGACTTTATACTCGTCACCATTTAAATTGTACCTGCTATTGGTTAAACTTGCCAAATAATCCCAATGCCTCTGTTGATTTTTTAAAAAATTATTCTTTTATGGGGCCTGGGCATCACTGCCACATCCTACACTTGCTGCCCACCCATAATTGCCTTTGATCTGGGTGACCTGCTAGGCCATTTCAGGGGGCAGTTGAGTTATGGTCACTATTAATCAGACTAGCTTTATATTCCAGATTTCATTAATTGAATTTACATTCTACCAGCTACTGTGGTGGGTCTTGAACCTATACCCCCAAAGCATTAGCCTAGGCCTCTGTCTTACCAGCACAGTGACACTGCCACTACACCACCATCTGCCCTGATTACCCCCATTTCTTACCGTATTAATCAGCCCTGATATTGAGGTGTTATTTGCAAACTTTGAGATGGAACTACTGACACCCCCCCCCCTCTCTTTATTCATTCACGGGGTGTGGGGGCATTGCTGGAAAAGCCAGCGTTTGTTGCCCATCCCTAGGGCAGAAATTACCCCCCATCAGTGGGGGGGGTTGGGGGGGGGGGGTGTGGTGGGGGTGGTGTGTGTGCAGGGATGGGGGTGGGAGTGGGGGCGGGCACGAACCCGATCGGCACCCCCGATCGGGGGCTGTGTCGCCATTTTACGTGGGCGGGCAAATTAAGGCCCGCCCAGCGTGACGCACGCCCGGAAGCCCTGAGAGCTCCCTGTGCAGGCGGGGTGAGGGTTTCCCTGAGTCGGGAATCTCCCTGAAGCACCTCTGTGCCTCAGGGGGATTAGTTGAAGTTCTGAAAATTTTAATAGAGGTAGAAAAAAATTTTAAGGGCATGTCCTCTCATCTGAAACTGTCACATGAGCTGGGACATGTCCATTAATTTTTTTCAGAAACTTTTATTTAATTAATGAACACTTCATGAAACCTCATCCCGCCCGTGGATGAGGTTTCATGAAAAACTCGAAGGTCGCCTGGGCTCTTCACCTTCCCGCCAACCTTAAGGTTGGACAGGCAGCTTTCTTAACAACTTTAATTATTTTCTGAATGGCCTTAATAGGCCTTTGACAGTTTGGCGGGCGCACAACTGATGCGACTGCGCGCCTGCCGAACAGACTATCTAAATGACACGCAGTGCCCCGCTCGCCAACCCAAAAATTCTGCCCCTAACTGCCTTCAAGATCAATTAAGAGTCAACCACATTGCTGTGGCTCTGGAGTCATACATAGGCCAGACCAGGTAAAGGTGGCCGATTTCCTTCCCTAAAGGGTATTAGTGAACCAGGGGTTTTTTTACAACAATCGATGAAGGTTTCACAGCCCCCATTACTGAGATTAGGGCCCAGATTTTCTTGGAGTTGTAAGAACGCTGGAGCCATTTAAAAATGGTGGGTGGGACCCAATTCTGAGATACCCACCTCCATTCTCAGCAACCCCAATATTCGCTGGCATGGGATGAGGGTGTGGGTAGCAAGCCCACAGTCTGCATTCCTGACCTGTCCAGCTCCATTGCGGGGGTAAGCACATGCTAGCACTCCACCCCCTGCAGTTTTCATGGAGTCGGGTCAGCTTCTCCATGATTTGTGGTTCATGGTCCAACAGGAGAGTCGTGAAATGCAGTTTGGATTTGGGAACCTATTGAGAGATAAGTTCAAAAGGTCTTACTCACTCATGCTCCCGACAACCAGATCAGCCATGATCTTCTCGAACGGAGGACCAGTCCCGACGGGCTGAATGGCCTACTCCTGCTCCTAAGTCCTATTTTCCTATGCCCTCCCCATTCCCCTTCCATTCCCCCTCCATTCCAACTCAATGCCAACTCCTGCCCCTTCCATGTCCATTTTACCCAGTATGCATTATGTAAATAACCAATGAGACATATGATAACAATGGTAAGCATGCAAATACTGAGGCAATAAAAACACTCATTCACAAATCTTCTCTTGAAAAAGAGAATCTTCTCTTGCTGTTCCTATAAAAGCGTCAGTCAGACAAACATTAAAGTGTCAAGAACACAGGCTTCAAACATTTCACAGCTCTCAATCCTGTCCAAATAAACTCCATTCACAATCCCCCCCTGCTCCTCCTCACCCTCACCAACCGCAGTGCGTATGGGGGCAGTGCCAAGGAGGGCCCGGTGAACCAGGAAGCTTCCTGACTTGAGTGACCAGCCTCAGTAGCCAAAAGGTGCCCTAGCTTTCAATTCCACATTTTTTCTTAATAATTGAATTTATATCCCACCAGCTGCCACAGTGGGAATGAACCCTTGCCCCCAGAGCATTAGCCTGGGCCCCTGGGTGCTAGTCCAGTGACTTTATCACCACATCATCCTCTTCTCCCCAATAGGGAAAACATTGAAGTGCATCAGTCTCAACACTGGACCCCATCCATCACACATCTCCCTTGAGAATGTCCGCTATTAATATAGAATCTCTGGGCAGGATTTTCCCCTCGTCGGGCGGGCGCAGTGGGCAGACACGGGAACGGCCGTGAGATGGACCGCCCGCCCTCAGCGGGCAGTGGAAGCTCCCTGAAGGCACAGAGCTGCCTCAGGGGAGCTGAAGAATTTCAAATACAAAGATAAACATTTCACAAGTGATACAAACATGCCCCCACATATGATTCAGTCACACGAAGAGGGACATGGAAAAGATGATGTTAAAACTTTAAAAAAAAATTTTTTTTTAGTCACCGTTGGAAACCTCATTCTGCCTGTGGATGAGGTTTCGTAAAAAATGCAAAGGCTGCCTGGCCTATTCGCCCGCCTGCCAGCCGAACGGTTGAGCGGGCTGCAAAAAAGAAACTAATTAATTAATTGCTCAAGGGCCTTAATAGGCCTCCTAATTGTCGGCGGGTGCACTGTCGCCTCTCAGGCGTGCCTGCCTACAGAAAGATCGTGAGAGTGTGTAACGATGTCGGGACGCTCGCCGGACGTCATCGCACACTATTTCACTCCCGTTCAGGTCGGGCGTGCGCCCACCCAAGGGATGAAACACTCTGCCCTCTGTTTCCTATCTCCCGGACACACTTTGACCCACCTTAGCATCATGCTGCTACATCATTCCTGCTCCTGCTAGGTTTTCGTGAGATACCTTATCAAAGGTTTTTACTAAATTCCAAATAAACCACATCTAGATTGTTACACTTATGAGCAGCCAGTTGCTTGATTAAAAACTTATGTTAAATTGGTCAGGCAAATTTTGTAAAATTTTGTAAAACCAAACTGACTCTTGGCAGTTAGCTTAGATTTCTCTCAATGCTTAACCAGTTTTTTTCTTTGACATTCAAGTCTAGAATTTGTCCCCGTGCCAGTGAGAGACTAACTGGTCTATAGATAGCTCCCCAAGAGTCTGTTTAAATAAGGTACTGAGGGTAAATTTGACTTTGACCAGTGGTGTAGAACAGATGATACCAATTCTGCCACCCTTTATACATCGCCCCCTTAATTTACATGAAGTCAATTGAGATATTTAACAGGATTTTTAATTCTTTCATGGGATGTGGGTGTCATTGGTAAGACCAGCATTGATTGCCCATCAGCGAGTGACTTTGTTGGCTATTTCAGAGGGCAGCTAAGAGTCAATCACCTTACAGTCTGGAGTCACATGTAGGCCAGACAGGCTAAGGATGACAGATTTCCTTCCCTAAAGGGCATTAGTGAACTAGATGGGTCTTTACAACAATCAATGATAGTTTCGTGTTTGCCATTACTGGGACTAGATTTATATTCCATATTTTATTAATTGAATTTAAGTTCCACCAGCTACTGTAGTGGGATTTGAACCTCTGGGTCTCTGAATGACAATGGGCCAAATGGCCTCCTCCTGTAACATTCTGTGATTCTGTGATGTTTATAATTTTTCCAGTATTTACATAACCATATACTTCAATTTTTACAAGAGTAACCAGTTTTTCTGAAGAAGAGAATCGCAAAGAACTTATCATTCCAAACCTCATTAAAATGGATTGTTTAACGAGTCAGGTTATGTCCAACGACATAACCTCAATGCCACCGTTGTCCCCAGTTCAATTGACTGAATAGATATCGTCCAAAATCAAAATTACCCTATTATGTTTGTCACTCTCCAAATTGCTGATGCCATCCCTAATCTAAGGAACCCTTTAATATTTTGCCAATGGGTTTTCCAGCACATCCTTAAGTTTCCTAAGAATCCAGAGGGTAATTGCCACTTGATTTATTCACTTGGGCACTATTCAATTATCTAGCCAACAATTCTCTACTAATTCTAGTTTCACAACAGCTCCCATTTTGGCGATCTTACCAATTCCACTTTGACATGTTCCATTTATGGTACTGTTGTAAGTAAGGAATTAAGAACTCATTCCATTTCTCAACTGCATTCATATCTTTATTAACCTTAACATCCTTAACAGAAACCATACTTGAGTGATATTTGTATAGTCTAGTGATGAGTTGGGCCCAGGAGGATACTGATAGGACTGAAAAGGTAATAATGGAGTTTGAAGGGCCACTTTAGTGATCTTGATGTCCAGCAATTACCATTGAGAGAAGTGCTAGTAGTAAGTTAATAAACTGTAGCAGTGAGACTGTGGGAGGGAGATGGGCCTGCAAATGAGACAATACATTACAAGCTATTGCAGTACAGTTGGTTCATCTATTTTCCCAGTTTTAGTGTTGTTGTGAGTGCTGTGCTGTGCTGTGAATGTCGAGCTGACCTGACTCGTTAAACAATCCATTTTAATGAGGTTTGGAATGATAAGTTCTTTGCGATTCTCTTCTTCAGAAAAACTGGTTACTCTTGTAAAAATTGAAGTATATGGTTATGTAAATACTGGAAAAATTATAAACATCACAGAATCACAGAATGTTACAGGAGGAGGCCATTTGGCCCATTGTGTCTGCACTGGCTCTCCGAATGAGCATGATGACTTAGTGCCATTCTCCCACTTTTTCCCAGTACCCTTGCACATTGTTTCAATTCAGATTATCACCTCATGCCCTTGTGAATGCTTCAATTGAATCTGCCTCCACCACACTTCCAGGCAGCGCATTCCAGACTCGAACCACTCGCTGTGTGAAAAAGTTTTATCTCACATCACATTTGCTTCTTTAAATATGTGCCTTCTTGTTCTCAATCCTGTTAAAAGGGGGAACAGTTTCTCCCTATCTACTCTATCCAGCCCCCTCATGATTTTGAACACTTCTATCAAATCTCCTTAGAGTCTTCTCACCAAGGAGAACAGCCCCAACCTCTCCAATTTATCTTCATAACTGAAGTTTTTCATCCCTGGAACCATTCTTCTAAATCTCTTCTGCACTCTCTCCAGTGTGTTCAGATCCTTCCTATAATGTGGCACTCAGAACTGTACACAATATCCCAGCTGAGGTCTGACTAGTGTCTTATATAAGCTCAGCATAATCTCTCTGCTCTTGTGCTCTACGCCCCTATTATTAAAGCCCAGGATACTGTATGTTTTATTAACTGCTCTTTCCACCTGTCCTGCCATCTTCAATGATCTATACACATATACACCCAGGTCCGTCTGCCCCTGCACCCCCTTAACAATTGTACCCCTTATTTTATATTGTCTTTCCCATGTTCTTCCTACCAAAATGCATTGCCTCACATTTCTCTGTATTGAACTTCACCAGCCACATAATGGGCCATGGTTGAAGAATTTCCATTATGGTGGAGGAAAACAGTGTCTAACACTGCATAACAGTCCCACTGGTACTGAAGATTATGGGTAGGAAATCCTGCCATTTTGAGCTGCATCCTTCAATTCATAGGCATGTATCACTGGCATCAGGCTGCCTACCACTCTTTCTGCTAGACAATTCAGAATCATACTTTAAAGAAACATCCAACCCAAAAATGATCTGAATTGGGAGAAAAAAAATCAAAGCATATAAACAGGATAAGAGTGTCTATTGTCATGAGAAGCTAAAAGAAAAGACATTTGAAATGGTGCAATCACTTCATTTTGTTGTTAAATTGATATTTTATCCCTGCATCTCTGTAATCGGTAACTAAAAATACAAGCATTTTGAACCAGCACATGTTTTGACAATGTATGCAGGCTACTACATAACATGAGGTTGGTGCCTATCCAGTTTTAGAGGAGAGTGTCTGTATTTTCAGTCAACTGTCCAGGATCCATTGTTCCCTGTCCACTTTTAGATGTTGCGAAGATGGTAACAGAGAATGGGGATCTAATAGCACTGTATAAATCTATTCTTTAGTGTGAAACATGCACAGAAGAGACCAACGTCTCACATCAGCAACTTCTGCTCTGACCGAAGAAGAATCTCCTCCTGTTTTCGTAACTCTACCTGAATGTCACCTAATTGTGTTATTTTCACAATGGCACTGTTAGCTGGAGGGGCTGGTCACGTCACCATTGCAATTTTGCCAACTCAGATCCGTATTTCTCTCTGAAGGGCCGAGAGTGAATTTTGGAATGTATTGCTCTCCCCTGGCTGATTACGTTCACTGGCAAGTGCCTTTCTCGATGGTGAATGCAGCACCAGTCATGAGTTTATAGAGAGTCATCAGATTACAACGCTGGACATTGGCCCACAGCTGTACATATTGCTGACTAAACAAAATGGAGGAAAGCCAGAAAAGCTGAGGCCGCATCCACCTAACTTTCCCAGAATTCTTGAACTCCGGCCAGCAAACTTTTACATCGCTTTTTATAATTGCTTGACTTCAGTCTGCAAATATATGAGAACACTGCGTACTGGCACTCTCCAGAACTCAGCAATAAAAGCGGCCAGCTTTGAACTGGAGCACCATCAGGAGCAGGGATCAAGAAACACACTGAAGGAACCAACTCGTAAACCTACAGTCTAGTAGCATACTTCAGGAAAGTTTATAGGGAAGATTCACAGTGGCTTACTCCCTCCTAAAAAGACATTAATTAGATGGATGCAGTTAGTGTCACACCAAGAACACTTTTTCACCTCTGTAACATCACCCAATTCTGCCCCTGCCTCAACTTATCTTTGCTCCTAAACAAAAACAGAATTACCTGGAAAAACTCAGCAGGTCTGGCAGCATCGGCGGAGAAGAAAAGAGTTGACGTTTCGAGTCCTCATGACCCTTCGACAGAACTTGAGTTCGAGTCCAGGAAAGAGCTGAAATGTAAGCTGATTTAAGGTGTGTGTGTGGGGGGTGGAGAGATAGAGAGACAGAGAGGTGGGGGGGGGGTGTGGTTGTAGGGACAAACAAGCAGTGATAGAAGCAGATCATCAAAAGATGTCAACGACAATAGTACAATAGAACACATAGGTGTTAAAGTTAAAGTTGGTGATATTATCTAAACGAATGTGCTAATTAAGAATGGATGGTAGGGCACTCAAGGTATAGCTCTAGTGGGGTTTTTTTTATAATGGAAATAGGTGGGAAAAGGAAAATCTTTATAATTTATTGGAAAAAAAAAAGAAGGGGGAAACAGAAAGGGGGTGGGGATGGGGGAGGGAGCTCACGACCTAAAGTTGTTGAATTCAATATTCAGTCCGGAAGGCTGTAAAGTCCCTAGTCGGAAGATGAGTTGTTGTTCCTCCAGTTTGCGTTGGGCTTCACTGGAACAATGCAGCAAGCCAAGGACAGACATGTGGGCAAGAGAGCAGGGTGGAGTGTTAAAATGGCAAGCGACAGGGAGGTTTGGGTCATTCTTGTGGACAGACCGCAGGTGTTCTGCAAAGCGGTTGCCCAGTTTACGTTTGGTCTCTCCAATGTAGAGGAGACCACATTGGGAGCAACGAATGCAGTAGACTAAGTTGGGGGAAATGCAAGTGAAATGCTGCTTCACTTGAAAGGAGTGTTTGGGTCCTTGGACGGTGAGGAGAGAGGAAGTGAAGGGGCAGGTGTTGCATCTTTTGCGTGGGCATGGGGTTGTGCCATAGGAGGGGGTTGAGGAGTAGGGGGTGATGGAGGAGTGGACCAGGGTGTCCCGGAGGGAGTGATCCCTACGGAATGCCGATAAGGGGGGTGAAGGGAAGATGTGTTTGGTGGTGGCATCATGCTGGAGTTGGCGGAAATGGCGGAGGATGATCCTTTGAATGCGGAGGCTGGTGGGGTGATAAGTGAGGACAAGGGGGACCCTATCATGTTTCTGGGAGGGAGGAGAAGGCGTGAGGGCGGATGCGTGGGAGATGGGCCGGACACGGTTGAGGGCCCTGTCAACGACAGTGGGTGGAAAACCTCGGTTAAGGAAGAAGGAGGACATGTCAGAGGAACTGTTTTTGAATGTAGCATCATCGGAACAGATGCGACGGAGGCGAAGGAACTGAGAGAATGGGATGGAGTCCTTACAGGAAGTGGGGTGTGAGGAGCTGTAGTCGAGATAGCTGTGGGAGTCGGTGGGTTTGTAATGGATATTGGTGGACAGTCTATCACCAGAGATTGAGACAGAGAGGTCAAGGAAGGGAAGGGAAGTGTCAGAGATGGACCACGTGAAAATGATGGAGGGGTGGAGATTGGAAGCAAAATTAATAAATTTTTCCAAGTCCTGACGAGAGCATGAAGCGGCACCGAAGTAATCATCGATGTACCGGAGAAAGAGTTGTGGAAGGGGGCCGGAGTAGGACTGCAACAAGGAATGTTCCACATACCCCATAAAGAGACAGGCATAGCTGGGGCCCATTGTTGCAGTCCTACTCCGGCCCCTTTTGATGATCTGCTTCTATCACTGCTTGTTTGTCCCTACAACCACATCCCCCCCTCCACCTCTCTGTCTCTCTATCTCTCCGCCCCCCACACACACACCTTAAACCAGCTTATATTTCAGCTCTTTCCTGGACTCGAACTCAAGTTCTGTCGAAGGGTCATGAGGACTCGAAACGTCAACTCTTTTCTTCTCCGCCGATGCTGCCAGACCTGCTGAGTTTTTCCAGGTAATTCTGTTTTTGTTTTGGATTTCCAGCATCCGCAGTTTTTTTGTTTTTATCTTTGCTCCTGGCTGGCCTATCACTTTCTATCCTGCGTAAACTTGAGGCCATCCAAAACACTGCTGCTGGTGTCGTACGTGGCACCAAGTGACTGTGCACCTTGAAAATTTTCAAGGCAGGAGACAGAGATGGGGAGATTATCCAATTGACAGGGTGTGATTTTTGGTGTCCCATTAGGACCTGTGTTAGGGCCTGAAATATTCACTGTATTAATGACTTCGATAATGGGATAGAAAAGCACATCTCCAAATTTGCTGATGACAGAAAGGTAGGTGGCACTGTGTGCATTGAAGATGGAAGCATGAAATTCCAAAGAGATGTTGATAAATTAAGTGAATGGGCAGTATGAGCACCTTATCTTAGGAAATATATATTTTCCTTGGAGGCTGTGCAGTGTAGATTTACCAGAATGATACCTGGAGCTGAATTTTCATCTGGGCTCAGGAAAAGCCGACATGCACACTTTCACAGCTCGCAAAATGCATACCCGACCCACGTGTGGCTTTATAGGCGCTTTTCATCTTTTCACACAGAGGTTGGATTGGCAGTGCATTGTGTGAACCGTAATGGAGAGTGTGGGTGTGGAGGTGGACCAGTTAGAAGGCCTGCTTCATTTCTCCAACATAGCAACCCAGCTACTAACATAATTTAAAGGCCACCTAAACCTCACCCTTCACTCCCCCACCCACCCCAATGCCACCTTATATTTTCCCATGCCACCCTAAGCCCCCTCAGTTTCCCCCATGCTACTGCACGCCACCTCACATACCATCATGCCACCCCACATTTGGTCATGCCCCATCAGATTCCCTCATGCCAACTCATATTCCCCCATTTATCCTTCATTGCCACTCCACCCAGTGTGCACTATGTACTGAAGACCCATGTAATAGCAATAGGGATTATTTTAAAATCATTAGAAAAGCATTAAATCTCTAACATTCCATGAAAGTCCTGAACTCAATCTCACTAACATTGACACTGGACAAAAACAACAAAAGTGGAAAAAATTGTAGTCCTTTGGGTACCTATTAAGTTTGTAAAAAAAAACCAAGAAACCACATCAAACACACATTCTGTTGTTATAGGCTCGTGAAAATATCAAAAGTTCCTGGATCAATAAGCCCACCTGCTGAGCTGAAGCTTTTAAAACACAGCCAAGTATTCATAATGGAACAGCTACATAATGGAAGTTTCCAGCTCGACCGACAGAACAGATATCCATATCCATTTTAAAGCAGAGTGCCTGTCAATCAATGGAGGGGAAGCAGGTGCAAGCCATTTTTTTCCACCATCAGAAGTAGTTTTTAAAAAAAACAGCTAGATCTGCCAGTCCAATTAAATTAGAGCACAAAAACATGACAGCAGAGGATTTTTAATTTTTTCAATGCATTACAGTACTTTCTTGATTGGAAAAGTACTGTAAATACATGTGAATAATTACACAATGCTGATCAATGGAAGGGTCAACCTGCCTTTGTAAGGCAGATCCAGATGATGAATTACCACATTAGAAATACATCTCCATTACAACTCAGCACCTAATCGTGACATTTGAAGGTGTGAAAACATTTTACACTTACCTTTCAAAATGTTCCCAACTCCTCAGCAGATTTTCCATTTTCTTCATGAGCTCTCAAACCTGGTGTGCTTTTAATGGACATTTCAAAACTCCGCGCCACCAGATGAAAATGGTGTGCTGGAGGAAATCTGATTTTCGTCCCCCATTTGAAATTGGGTACCTGACTTCACTGGGGGTGGGTCTGCGTTTTGCACACTTGGCATTCCTGGCCAGCAAAAAGGCCTGAGCAAAATGGCACAGTGCTTGGAATGCAGAGGAAAATCGGATTTCCTCCAAAATAAATCAAATTGTGGCTATTCACACACCGAAATGCCTAGACAAAAATTTGGCCCCCACCGAGGAGAGATTACAGAAACCATGGTTGTATTCTTTGGAATTTAGAAGGTTATGGGGTGATTTGATTGGAGTTTTCAAGGTATTTAGGGGAACAGATGGGTTAGATGAAAGAAAACTAGTTCCAATGTTGGCAAGCCCTAAGTCTTGGGGGCAAAATATAAAACTTAGAGCCAGACTTTTCAGGAGTGAAATTGAGAAACAATTCTACACATGAAGGGTTTTAGAAGTTTGGAACTGTCTTCCGCGAATGGCAATTGATAAAAAATCATTTGTTTATTTTAAACCTGAGATTGATAGACTTTTATTAACCAAGAGCATTGAGGGATAAGGGCCAAAGGGGAAATATGTGGAGTTAGGTTGCAGATCATCCATGATCTCATTGAATGGTAAAACAGGCTCCAGGGACTAAATGTCCCACTCCTGTTCCTATGTTCCCATTCACCCATCATCCCTGCTTGGTGATCTATATTGGCTCCTGGTTAGGCACTGCCTTAATTTTAAATAATTCCATAGCCTCGCCTCTCCCTACCTCTATAGCCTCCTCCAGCACTACAACCCTCCGCGGTATCTGCGTTACTCTAATTCTGGCCCCTTGTGCAGCCGTGATTTTAATCACTTCACTGCTGGGGACTATTTCTTCAGCTGAATAAGCCATGATAAGCTCTGAAATTCCCTCACAGAACTCTCTCCTCTTTCCTCCTTTAAGGCACTTCTTGAAACCTACTTCCTTGACCAGGGTTTTGTTCATCTAATATGTCCTTAAGTGCCTCCATCGACATTTATTTGATAACGGTCCTGGGCCTTTACTATGTGGCCTGTCCCTATCAGGCGAAAGAGCGCAGCGATCTCTCTGAGGCACGGAGCTGCCTTGGGGAGATTGAATAGATCATAAGACATTTAAATAAATGAAGTAAAAATTTATTTAAACATGTCCCCTCACGTGACAGTGTCACATGAGCTGGGACATGTTTGTGAAGTTTGGAAAATTTATTTATTTATTTTACAAAAGCTTCAGGAAATCTCATCCCGTCCGTGGATGAGGCTTCCTGAAAAACATGAAGGCCGTTTGGGCTCTTTGCCTGCCCGCCAACATTAAGGTTGGAGGGCAGCGTTCTTAACAAGTTCAATTCGTTTCTTAATGGTCTTAATAGGCCACTGACATTTCGGCGGGCGCGCACCCACTGAACAGAATATCGAGATGACATGCGATGATGTTGGGGCACACGCCCGGCACAAAATTTACGTGTCAGCGCATTGGGCCCGCCCCTGCACGCCGATTGGAAGATTCAGCCCTTGAAAGTAGAATGCAGACCTGTCCTAACATTCTACCAAAGTAGCTGTTTGTATAGGTATAACTAAAACTGCACTTTAGAATAACGTATTGTTGCAAATTGCTATGGGACATTCTAGAAATGTGATAAGAAAGAACTTATACATATATGGTGCTTCCCACAATCTCAGGACGTCCCTCAGAATATTCCAGATTCCTTTTCAGCCAAAGAATCATCACTGTTTTTTCATATGGAAATGTAACCAGCAATTTGCACCAAGCAAGACCATGTAGACAGCAGTCAGATAAATAACCAGGTAGCCTGTCTTGGTGATTTTGACCAATTAATATTGGCCAGAAAGTTGGGAAAACTTCAGGAAAATAATGGCATGGCAAGTCTCTGGAATTGATACACTATATTGTTTCCTCATCTCCCTCTGCTCACCTGAGCAAGCAGTTGGGGCCTCAATTTAATGTCTGCTTAAAGATGGCACACTTGACAATACGGCACTGTCTCAATGCAGCACTGAGGTATCAACCTAAATTAGAACTTTTTAGTATATTAATAGTGGCTTTCCCCTGATGTGGCTTGCAGGAAGTCAAAGATTTGTGTTTATGATTTATGGTTTGGCTGCTGTTATCAAAAACGTGGATGTTGAAAGAAAAAACAAATTGATTAAGTATGTTTAAAGAAATTTAAACTTGCATTCATATCACATCTTTAATGTGGAAAATGCTCAAAGGTGCACCACAGGTATCACATTCACCAAGCCAAAGAAGGAGGAGACTAGGTGGGATGATCAAAAGCTTGATGAATGTGATGAGTTCTGAGGTGAGCCTTAAGTAAGAGGGTAAGGTGTAGCATTGGTGGGCTTGAGGCAAAATAGTGAAACCTAGACAGCTGAAGCCAATGGAGATGGGGATGCGCAAGAGAATGGAGTCAGACAAATGTAAAGTTAGGTCTGAAAGGGGCTTCAGGGACATGGAGGAGTGAAGCCATGAAAGGATTTAAATGTAACTTTGAATTTGTGGTATTGTTAGACTGGGAACAAATGAGGGTGGAGTTGATAGAAAAGCAGAATTTGGTATGGGAGGGGGTATTGGCAGCAAAGTTTTGGATGAACTGAGGTTTATGCAGTTTGAAGGAAGGGGGAGTCAGCAAACTTAAATAAACTGGATGAATATTGGGAGAAAGATCGAAGATTTGGAGAGCGTGGGTGTGAATATGGAACTGATGTAGAACAACGGCATTAGGGAACTTGGAGTGAGACCATGGTGGAAGAAAGCTGGACAGAAAGACCTGATGGCTTTCTGTATTCACAGAAAGAGATGGGGAAACTGCAGCTGTATTATTTATAACTTCCCAAAGTTCTCTAGATTCAGGATCTTGCTTTTAGATTGGAAAATTGTAAATGCCACTTCACTATCTAGGACAAGAGACTACAGAGCTGTCAGTTTAACATGAGTTGTGAATACATTAATGAAATCTATCATCGGGCACAGAGTAACTGAGCATTTGGACAAGTATAAGCTGGTCAAAGAGAGTCAGCATAGATGTGTGAAGGGAAAGTCGCATCTGACTAATCTGGTTGAAAGTTTTGAGGGGGCCACTTAAATGGTGGACAGAGGAGTGTCTATGGATGTTGTCTAATTGAGCTTCCAGAAGACGTTTGACAAGGCTGTGCACAAGGGATTATTCATTACAATGAGAAATGTGTTCGAGGTAACCTTATGGCATGGATTAGAAACTGGTTGGTTGGGAAGAGACAGACACTGAATCATATTTAGGATGTGACAAATGGTGTTTCTCTCCACGCCACCCTGTCTGTCCCCACCACACCCCCATCCCAGGCCCTGGGGCTCTGGATTGGAGCTTCAGCATTTTAACATGTGTATCAATGACTTGGAAGAAGGAACAAAGGATAGTACATCCAGGTTTGCAGATGACATTAATCTAGGAGGCACAGTAAATTGTGTAGATAGGAGCAGAATGTTGCAAAGGGACATGGACAGAATAGTGAATGGGAAAAAAAGCTGAGATAGTTGGAGTTCAATGTGGAAAAGATCCAAGAGCAACAAATCAGTATATTTTCTGAATGAGGAGAGTCTAGGAACTGTGAAGAAACAAAAGACTCTGGGCACATCGCTAAAAACTAGTGCAGAGATGAGGAAAATAATCAAGAAAGTGAACTTAAAGTATTCAAAAGGTTCAATATGTAGAGGTAAGTTCTTTTTCTCTGGCGAGAAATCCAGAACAAGAGGACATGATCCTAGAATTTGAGCTGAGCCATTCAGAAGTGATATTAGAAGGGGCTTTATCCCCACAAAAAGTAGGGAATTCTATTCTGCAAAATTGAAATTTGTATGACTGAGACCCAAATATTTTTAGTAGATAAGGGTGTCAAGAGATATGAATCAAAGATGAGTAAATGGAGTTGATGCATAGGTAAACCATAATCTGATTTAGTGTATAACAGGTTCAATGGGATGACCACTCTACTTCTGCACCGATGCTGTAGGCACACACCATTCAAGCATCTTACGGGAGAAACTAAATGAAAAGGAATTTAATGCTTTCCTTTTGTTATAGATAGAAATTTTATGCATTCCCCGTGCTCCCCCATCACCACCACCCCCCACCGCCCCCCCCCGCCCCATACTGCACCCCCACCCACTCTCTACTGCTTTCCCTTGTGATCGCATTCTTCCCTATCTTTTTAAACTACCCGGATCTGGCTGAGTTCCACAGACAAGCTGCCAGATCGCCCTCCCACTTTGAGGGAAACGCCTGAGGATTTCAGTTCTGTTTTGAAATGATTGAGATAAACAGATAAATCCTGTTACACAATGAGGAGATAAAACCTGCCCGTTGCAGCACAATAATCATACTCATGCACACTGGGAAATACTGCATAGGTTCAAAGTGGAGTATTCAAGGAATTGTGGAGGAAAACATGCTATTGTGAAATACGCCATTTTCGATCTCTTTAATATGTTAAGAAGCATTGGCCAGGGTTTTACAGCCCTGCTGCCGTGTGTCTACCCCCCACCCACCCACCCACCCCATGGCGGATGCGGCGAGCCACTTAAATCTCCTTTCAGCTCGGCGGGACCGCGATATCCCGGCTGGAGCGGGAGGGGCCCTAAAATCCTAGCCATCATTTTTATTTGTTAGTCACCAAGCAACATTAGGGATGGGCAATAGATGCCAGCCTAGCCAGCGACACCCACATCCTGGGCAGAATTTTGCCGTCAGCGAGCAGGGGGCGGGGCCCGCTTGCCGACGCTTAAAATGATGCGGGATGACATCGGGCAGAACCCCCGACATCACTGCGCCCCATTTAAATTTTCAGGAAGGCAGGGGCTCAGCAAAATCAGCTGCGGGCCAGCTGACCTATCAATGGCCAATTGAGGCCATTGACAGGATCATTTAAACAATTAAAGGACCTGCCCGTCCAACTTTAAGGTTGGCAGACAGGCCAGGAGCCCCGGCGGGGAATAGACAAAACATGAAACCTCATCCAGCAGCGGGATGAGGTTTCATGTAGGGTTTTAAAAAGTTTGATAAAGTTATAGTATAAATTATAAACATGTCCCAACTCATTGTCACATGAGGGGGACATGTTAGGGAATTTTTTTTTTTCTGTATTTAATCTTTTTCAAAGTGTAAGCGACCTCCCTGAGGCTGCACTTAGCCTCAGAAAGATGAGTCTTTTGTGCGCATGCGTGAAAGGGCGCACCCTCGCTTTTGGGGAATCCCCCCGCTCGCACAGAAAACACACAAAATGGCGGCAGGGCCTGTTTCTCCGGCGGGGATCGGCTCCCCGCCACCGGAGATTGGGTTGGGCCCACCCGCCCGGCAGGCAAAAAATTCTGCCCCCTGTGAAAGAATATTTTTTAAAAGCTGAGGGAGAAATATGGCAGTGAAAGCATTTTAAAATGTTTTCTGAATGATTTGATTTGTATTTTCTTTTATCGGTAGGTGCTTTGACAGGGTACATATTGTAATATAAGATTTCATTTAATAATATATCAAACAATGACAACACTTGAGAAACATGTCTTTCTTAAGACCTTTGTAGTTTCTTGCTATTTTTTACTTGCCGTTTCCTCTCTCTCAGTTCAACTTGGTTGCTATTTTATCTTGAACTAATTCAGAAAATGTGACATCAGCGTGTGCCAGATGAAGTGTGATTGCACGTGTAGCCTGTTCTACTACTTCTCCTACAGCATGATGTCTGTAGGCATGGAGAAAGTATGGCCAAACTTACCGATAATGCAAGATAGGTAGAGGGGGTAAAAAATACATTGGTCGTAAGGATAGAAAAGCAGAATATCTTTTCAAAAGTGTGAAACTTGTAAATGTTGATGTTCAGCGAGGGACTTGGGTGATCTCATATGAGGAACGCAAAAGGTAAGCATGCAGGTTTTTATTGCAAGGTGATTGGAGTATGAGGATAAAGAAGCCTTGCTACAATTGTACAAGGCATTGGCGGGATGACACCTGGAGTGCTGTTCATTGATTTGGTCTAAATATTTAAGGAAGAATATATTTGCATTGGAGGTGGTATAGCGAAGGTCCACTGGATTGATCCCTGAGAAGAAAGTGTTGTCCTATGCTGAGTAAATTGGGTCTAAATCCTTTAGCGTTTAGAAGAATGAGAAGTGATCTCACTGAAACAGACAAGATCCTGGAGGAACTTGGCAGGGTGACACTGAGAGGTGGTTCACTCTGGCTGGGGAATATAGCAGATGGAGGCATAGTCTCTGGGTAAGGGGCCAATCATATAGGAGTGAGAAAAGGACAATTTTCTTCACTTGCGAGTGTTGTGAATCTTTGAAATTCTGTACCTCAGAGGGTTGTGGATGACCCATTGTTGAATATATTGAAGGCTGAGATATGTTGTTGTTCTCTCAGGGACTCAAGTGATATGAGGAGCAGGCAGGAAAGTGGAATTGAAGCTGAAGATATGATCGTATTGAATGATGGGCAGGCTCCATGGGCCATATGGTATACTTCTGCTCCTATTTCTTATGCTCTTATGTTCTTAAATGATTCTTTGCACTATTATTAATGAATTGATCGATGCATTCGAATGAAATTCGTGTTTGGCATTTTAACAATGTTGTTAACCTGTTTATTCCAAATGGGTTTGTTGCTTTGTTAAAGCAGAGAACACAGGAATCTCAGTGGGATGTATCAGTCCATTTGTTAATAATAGTGTACAGAGTGATTGCTACCATTACCTCTTTAAGGGAAAAAGGGCAATATTGGGTGGGGACAATTGTGTAAACCAGCAAATTAATGCATTCTCCACAAGGATCTTTGACAATGTCCTAGCATAAAGAAAACAAACTGTAATTGTTTTTGCATTTAAATTTGTTTCCAGCGACAGGATATCTAAAAGCGAACCATTTCCCACCGTTTTTTTAGATTATCCTTTAAAACTCCAGTCAAAACATTTGTTGTGCTGGTCATAAAGATTTCCTGCTGTTCCAACTGAGCTGATGTGTCTGGTTTAACTTGTCAAAATGGTTCATTTCGATCGTTCCAAAATCTCTCTGACTATTCTGAAATATTTAAATTGGTTCCATTAAATGAAAATAAAAATAATAATCGGTATTAGGAACAGAACAACATTCAAGCAGCCCACATGCTAATGGTCGCTGTGATGCAAGAGTATAATTCATTATATCTGAGGCACTTTGAGCAGTGCTTGAGAGATATAAATCTCTCCTTCCAGCTTTGGATTTCACAAGAAAACTCAGAGGTCTTTTCCTTCTGAATTAATTTTTGAATTGCGTACTGAAACCACTACTGTGATATAAGTTGTAATTTATTAATTTAACAATAAATTCACAGTTCAAGGAACATCTTTATATTCAAAATGCAAGATTATTATATGTCTTTTTAGTGTTTTTCAGCACATTTATAGATTGATATTCAAAATTTAGATGATTTAATATAATCCTAATTTGGTTTTATGTATTTTAAAATTCCAAGATGAAGGATAAAATTACTGAGCGTTAGAGATTTTGTGAACAGTCTTGAGTCTAACCGGATAAGTGGGGGGACCCAAACTGGAGTTTCACATTCCTTTTTTCCCCATTACCAAAATTTATAACAGGAGGGAATGAGTGCTTGGCATACCCATTGTGATATCAAAGAGATGAGACTGGTGGCATGATGTGCCTACCAGGAAATCAATCAGTTCCAACTATCTTGTAGTCAATAGGCAGCAATGTGAATGATTCCAGTATATTTAACAGATAACTGTGGAATTGAAGGTCAAATGCCAGGA
The DNA here is from genome assembly GCF_017639515.1 of Carcharodon carcharias. Classification (NCBI taxonomy): domain Eukaryota; kingdom Metazoa; phylum Chordata; class Chondrichthyes; order Lamniformes; family Lamnidae; genus Carcharodon; species Carcharodon carcharias. Next base: position 20,844,639 of record NC_054472.1, on the reverse strand, counting down.
CCCTACAGGCAACAGAGAAAAAAAAATGCTGCCATATTTTGAACTCTTCAAAAGGGCAAAAGGACCTTCGCCCCGCCAGATGGAAAGGGTAGGTGGCAATCCAATATTCCTGTAACCATCGCATTGCCGCCCAGTGAACAGATGCCTGCCCAGTTGCATAAGTGACCCAATCGCTGAGACTTGTACAAAGCCAATGTTGGGGCAGGTTGGTGGCCAGGAGTCCAGCCTTGCTGAGTTGCAATAGTTGGACAAGGCTCCAGCAGTTTTAGAGTCTGTACCGATCACAGAACTCTTTTAATCATGGACTTCAGATCTTATGAGATTCCATGAGAATAAAGGGGTTTTCACTTTCATGGGAAGTCACTACTGGATTCCTGTTAATTTTTATTCTTTTTCAATAAGGCAGGAGGTAATTAGGTAAGGCCATATGATGTAAAGTAGTCATCATTTTGAAGTCATAAATTCTATCCTTAGTTTCTTATAATACTTTGATTTTATATTATTTATAGTTAAATAGCAAAACTGACAGCGATTGGGAGGCAGATGAGCGGTATTGGTTGGAGTTTAGGAGTTTTCATGCTGTACAGGCTAAGGAGCTGGGAGATGTACAACTGTGATGCTACAGGGCATAGAAAGGATAGCCACTAATAACTCCAATAGGGATTTCTTTACCAGGATAATGATTAGCATTTGGAATTTGTTACCACAGCGAGTCGTTAAGGGGAATAGCATAGATGCATTTAAGGGGAAGTTGGATAAACACATGAGGAAAGAAGTTACAAGGCAGAGATTCCCAAACTTTACTTATTCCAGAGCTACCAGGTGATTATGTACTCCTACCAGCATACAGGCTTATTATTTTAAATATTTTAATATTTAAGTGTCCATGCATTGGACACAATGTGCAAAATATACAACTTAAACAATGCCTTAATTGTAGTATTCGCTTTTAATGTGATGGATGAGGTTGTTTGTTCAAGCATATGTGCATAATTTTTGGAGTGATGAGCAATAATTTGAGCCATAAGTTGTTTTCTAATTGAAGGCACTGACTCTGATACTTTGATTTTATTCCATTGGGTGATGGGAATCCACTTTCTCACAGGGTAAGTCATAACAAGTGGTTATCAAATCCTTGACAGTCCCATCACACAATTCGGGCTCACAATTGGATCCAAAACTCAGTCAACTGCTTTTGTTGGGACCGATGGCCGGAATTTTCCAGCCCCTCACGCCAGCAGGATCTCCCATGTCCCACTGATGTGAACGGAGGTTTCAATGGTTCGATGGCCCCACCAGCGGGAGGACCCACTGCAGGGGGGCTGTTAAATTCCAGCCAATGTTTCTGCTAAGTCATGCGTGTGCAGGCAACAGCCTGGAGGGTACTGTGCAGTCCTTATACATGCGTTAGCTTGCAAATCTAAAGGGGCCATGCAGTGGTAAAGCTGGTCATGCACAAAAATTGAATTTTAAGGGTGGGGGGAGGAGTGTTGGTCACAATTCAATCTTGAGTCCACCATCAGCTAAGTTGTCCAGGACAATATAAGGACATTGCAGAAGCCATAGTGGATTCAACTGCTTTCATTTACCTGGGTACAGTTTCACCTCAATCTATTATTAGTAATTAAGGCACATACACTAATTTTGATCATTCCTTCTCATTTGGCATTTTCAAATTGTTTTCCCATAAACTGGTTTTAACAAACACAATTCTGAGTGCTGGGTGTCATTCAGTCTTATAACCTGCGTACCTTTTTTTTGAATTCATTGATGTGAGTGTGTCAGTGTTGCTGGCTGGGCCAGCATTTATTGCCCATTTTGTTCAGAGGGCATTTAAAAGTCAACCACATTGCTGTGGGTCTGGAGTCACATCTGCAGACCAGACCAGACCAGACCAGTCAGGTTGGCAGGTTTCCTTCTGAAAGGACTAGATGGGTTTTCATGGTCATCATTAGACTTTTTAATTCTAAAATTCAAATTTGCCATGGTGGGATTATGAACTCAGGTCCCCAGAGCATTACCCTAGGGTCTTTGGATAGCCAGCCCAGTGGCAAAACCACTACGCCACCACTCCACGGACAAATGTTAGCATTTTAAATGTACATTCCCCTTCCTTCAGACGCATCATTTTTGACGCATCCTATTTTCATTTAACATTAACCACATCTAAAGATAAGATTGCTTACACAGTTAGGCTGAAACTCTTGCTTCCTGTAAGTAATAATATTTCATGTTAAAATGCTTCACATTTTAATAAATAGTGCATACTTAAGAAAAATGATCAGTATGACAAAGTGACTAGATCAGTCAGGCTGTGAAGTTGGTGAAAATAAGTCAAGATTTTCTTGATAAAAATGACTGTTTACAAAAATCAAAATGAGTTGAATTATTCCCCAAAAAGAGCTATTATAACAGCCAAAACCTTGAAAGATAGGGGAAAAGATTTTATAAAGGAGTAGAAAATCTTAGACAACAACAATCAAATTTTTGTTTTTTAAAGCTAAACATACAAGCCCAAGGAATATTCCGGTGTGTTTGTGACCTCTCTTCATCACCTCTGTAATATCTGGTTGTTAGTGTTCTTGATAACGTTCCTGGCAGCAGTGACCCTCATGCTTCTATACACTTCCGGCAACCTACAGCAGGCACCTAAAAACAATGGGAAAGTACCGGCCATGGTGCCTTCGCAAGATCCTCCAAATTTGCTGGCAAGAAAGGTGATCAAGCGGCAGCATCATCTCCCAAGCCAACATTCCCGGCATTGGGGTGCAAATCACTCAAAACCAGCTCCAGTGAGCTGGGCATGTCATTCATATACCTGAAACCAGAGTCCCGAAGCAACTGCCCTATTCGGAACTCAGTCATGGCAGGAAAGGCCCAGGAGGTCGACGGAAACGCTTTTGGGATGTCCTCAGAGCATCCCTGAAGATGTCAAATATCCCCAACGACTCACCGGCGACCCTGGCTTGTGACCAACCAAAATGGAGCAGGTTTATTTGGGAAAGCACCAAACACATCGAGAGACTCTGTTGAGAGCGCGCAGAGATGCTGTCGAGCCGCCGGAGAGAGGGCTGAAACCTCCGATCGCCTCATCTGCCCAACCCTTCCAGCACTACCTAACCCGCATGTGGCAGGGTGGGCAGATCATGCATAGGGTTTATCAGCCATCCCAGAACCCACTGAAGCAAGTTAGCCTCAATCTTGAGGTACTGGCCTAAGATGAAGAATGTTCTTAATTGCAGGTCCTAGGTTAAATGATAGCCTTAGGATGGGGTTTTCCTTTCATTGCACTAACCCAGCAGCAGGCATGAAAAATAGCATCTACCCACCGGCCACAATGGCAGGTTCTCACCCAGCATCATCCGCATCCCATCACATTAATTCTTCTCTTCTTAGGCAGTCCGTCAGGGTCGAGGATGACCTGCTTCCACATTAAGAATGAGTTCTCAGGTGACTGAGGAGTCCAGTGTGTGACTGACAGTCTCTGTCACAAGTAAGGGGATAGGTGCGGTGCCCGGATTGCCACGCATTCCTTTTGCCATCGACGCTTGGCTTCAGCTAGCCATTGGCGCTGAGACTCGAGGAGCTCAGCTCCTTCCCAGATGGTTTCCCTTCACTTCGGGCTGTCTTGGGCGAGGTATTCCCAGTTGTCGATGGGGATGTTGCACTTTTTTCAAGGAGGCTTTGAGGCTGCCCTTGAAGTGTTTCCTCTGCCCTTGTGGGGCTCACTTGCTGTGTCGACACTCCGGGTAGAGCGCTTGTTTCGGGAGTCTTGTGTCAGGCATGTGGACGATGCGGTCTGCCCAGTGGAGCGTGGTCAATGCTTTGATGTTGGCCTGAGCGAGAACACTGACGTTAATGTGCCTATCCTGCCAATGGATTTTCAGGATCTTGCGGAGACAGCACTTGTGGTACTTCTCCAGAGTTTTGAGGTGCTTGTTGGACATAGTCCACATCTCTGAGTCATATAGGAGGGGGGGTATCACTACTGGTCTGTAGACCATGAGCTTGGTGCCGGGTTTAAGGCCCTGATCTTCAAACATTCTCTTCCTCAGGCAGCCGAAAGCTGTGCTGGCACACTGAAGACTGAAGGTGGTGTTGAACATCATCATCGATGTCTGCCCTTGTTGACAGTAGGCTACCACAGTATGGAAAGTGGTCCACGTTGCCCAAGGCCTCATCATGGATTTTGATAACCGGTGGCGGCGGGGTGGGGGGGGGTCGTGGGGGGCGCAGTGCGGTGTGGAGAGGGCAGGCTGGTAGAGCACCTTTGTCTTATGGATGTTTAGTGTAAGGCCCACACTCTCATTCGCCTTGGTGAAGGTGTTGACGATGGCTTGGAGCTCGGCCTTCGAGTGTGCGCAAGCGCAAGCATCATCTTGCATACTGTCATTCAGTGACGGAGGATGGGATGGCTTTGGGTCTGGCCTGCAGGCGGCAGAGGTTGAATAGGTTCCCGCTTGTTCTGGAGTTTAGCTCCACTCCCGCAGGGAGCTTGCTGAGGGTGAGATGGAGCATTGCAGCAAGGAAGATCGAGAAGAGCATCAGTGCGATGACACAGCCTTGCTTGACCCCAGTCTGAACATGGACTGGGTCTGTGGTGGATCCATTGGTCAGGATCATGGCTTGTGTGTCATTGTGGAGCAGCAGAGGATGGTGACAAACTTCTGGGGGCAGCCGACATGGAGGAGGGTGCTCCATAATCCTTCACGGCTGACAGTGACAAAGGCTTTTGTGAGGTCAAAGAAGGCCATGTACAAGGGTTGCATTCCTCTTGCAGTTGCTGTGCAGTGAAATTCATTGTGCTCCATAGTGGGTATTGAGACTCTGGGAGGAGCTCTTCAGCCACAGGGTGACTGAGGAGGATTCTTGCACTAACCTTCCTTGCGGCCAACAGCAGGGAGATTCTTCTACAGTTACCACAGTCAGACTTGTCACCTTTCTTGAAGATGGTCACGAGTACAGCGTCTCTGAAATCTCCTGGCATGCTTTCCTCCTTCCAGATAAGGGAGATGAGGCCAAGTATTCATGCCAATGTATTTTGCCTGGCATCATCTGTTTCTCACTGCATTAATTATGCCCACATGGGAAACACACCGGATCCCGGGTGGGCAGCCTCTGCTTTGCCTGCCACACTGTGCACTCGTGCTTCCTCATTCTGGGTTCAATATTTGAACATCACCCATGCACAACTTTTATTGTCTGCAACCCAGGGCTGCTCCACGGAAGACATAGCTCCCAAAGGGAAGAAGCTTGCTGCTCTGAAATTCAGTGACACCTCACTGGAATGCCTCCTGGATGCAGTTGAGGCCCATCGCAATGTCCTCTACCCCGGTGATGGCCGGAGGAGGTTCACCAGCCTCACCGCTCCGGCTTGGCAGGTGGTGGCAGCAGCGGTCAGTGCCAATGGAGCACAGAAAAGGTCAGTCACCCAATGCAGAAAGAGGATGAATGATTTCATTGATGCCACCAGGTTAAGGCAACCATCTCATCACTCCCAACTCACCAGCCCATCACACATTCACTCACCAGTCAATCTCTCACACACACCCTCACGTCTCCATCTGGCCTCATCTGCTCTGCGTCCTCATCCCATCCATAGCTGCACTTGCCACCCACACATGGCAGGCATCTTTATCATCTGCCCTGGCATGCGTCCTGCTCACCCTCTCTCCATCTGTCTTTACTCAGGGCAAGCTCGCACACATTCAGAGTGAGAGGTCTCAGACTGGGGGCTGGACTGGCCGAAATCCCTAGGGGAATTGAGCCAGTGAGCTGGCTGGAGTGGACGTGGACCGTGCCTGTACCAATGGTGAGGTAGGTGGCACACACCAAAAGTGAGGATCCTGCACCAGCTCATCCCTCAGGCAACCATCCTGTGAGTGCTTTGTCCTGTATTAGAGTCACCTGCCATGCATTAATTATCTCTCCGTTCTTTCATAGGCACCTCTGGAAAGCGCCCAAGGGCATCCACAAGCCAGGCGCTCAGCTTCAGGCCCAACGACACCATGCATGAGAAACCAGAGGAGAGCACCATAGAAGACCAGTCACAGCGCTCACCCACACCCTCCTGTATCGCAGAGACACACACCCTCAGTAGACCTAGTTCTAGAGCAGTCTTAGAGTCACAATCTGATGAGCACAGCCCACAGTCTGGTCCACTGCAGCCGGTGGCACAGACATGAGAGGTCACTCGGAGGACTGCTGGAGGCCACGATTCTGCTGAGTTCGAGTCAGATGACGAGCCTCTGGACTCGGTTCTAAATTAGTTGGTGAAGCTGCAGCGACAATCACAGGAACACAGGAAAGGATGTCAGCTGCACTCCTCAGGTTGCAATGGACAATGGAGGAGTCTGCTCACGTTCAGTCTGAGGCGATAGTGTCGGCCTGCTAAGGCACTGAAGCCAACACTGGTAGGATGGTGGTTGCCATGGAGACCTTTGTCCAGGACATTGGTCCTGCGCTGCTGCAGGAGCAGCACACCATCACTGTAGCCATTGGTGGCATCCATCAGTGGCTACACGAGAGGAGGGCGGAGCATCTAAATCTCACTCCAGCTTCCCCTTCTCAGCAAGGAGTGAGCCAGGGGCCCTCAGGAGCCCTAGGGAGGAGGAGCAGCAGCTGGACACCCCAGGGCCATCCACCCACTTGACTCCAGGACTGTCTGGCAGATCCAAATCCCTTCTTCCTGTGACCCCATCACAGGCCGAGGAGGGTGCAGCTGGCCTACGGCAGGACAGCCAAAGCAAGCCGGGCCCCTCCAGGTCTCAGCCCTCCAAAGGACACTCACCAAAGTCATCACAGACAACAGGGTGTAGCAGCCAGCAAGCTGTCTCCATCTTCACTGTGGACATCGGGGGAGACATGGCAGTAGGGTTAGGAAAGTTAAAAAGATTTAGGAGCACAACGGTGGCACTGGCATTCACAACATGTATATAATATTCACAAACGTAAATAGAATCTCATCCATTTCACATCTCCTGTTGTGTATGCTTCTTTATGATGAGCTGTGTTGCTATCAATCAGATGTGATACCATAGTGCTTCCCCCCACTTATCACAGATGTCGCTATCATGGGCCTCTCATCTGTGTTGTGTGCTTCCATATCACCACAGTGTGTGTCCCTTTTCCAGATCATTCTCAACATCAGTGATGCCTCGACCTTAATGTTAACAGTGCTTGTGGAACGGACCTCATTCACATGCTTTGCAGGGTCATGCCATGTTTATTCTTGGTTGTGTAAGATTGAGGCAGAGGTGTTCTATCTCATCTACATTCTTGAAAGGTGAAGGTATAGTGTGCAAGGAGAGATGTGTTAACGATTGGAGAAGGGTTATATATAGTGCAACTCCATGTGCTCTCTGTTGTCCGGCAGGGTTTTCGTGCTATGAGCCCATACTCAGAGTTTGTATGCATTGACGTCTGCCAACCACGCTTCCAACTTTCCGAGTCTACATCTGCTAAACTCACCAATAAGTGGGAGCACCTTCCCAACTCAAGGTGCCGAAGCTCTCCCCCTCTCGGCCACATTATTGTCCTGGTGCTTGAACCAGAACCTTGAGCGTTTCTCGATGTGTAATTGTCTGGATTACGGCCACAAGGCTCTGGTCACCATGTTGGGAATGCAGCGCCATGCGTCCCATCACCTAAACACTCACCGAGATGGGGGGTGCTAATTGCAAACAGTGATTTTGGTGGTCAGCAGAGCCTTTGAGCATTCTGTGGAAGCGCACATTGTAGCTTTAGACAATGTTGAGGGGGGCAATGGGATAGGAGCGAGGATGTACTGAAGCTGAGGTCTGTTCTTCATTAGCAGCGACTCATCACCTTGAGGGCTTCGTGGTGTGAGAGAATTTTGGAATTTGCAAGGGCCAGGTCTTAGAGAGGAGGCATTTTAATGTCTGGCACACAAGTGAACGTCGTCAACTTCAGGTGATCCACATGCTGAGTAAGGTGAGGATCTCTAACTGAGAGTGCCAGATGTTAATGTGGTCGAGGAGAAGGTGATACAGAGGATTGAGTCATCTCTGATTAGATACATACCTGCGGAATGTCCTCAGCTGTCTTGGCCCATCGACCTTACACAGAATGTGTTGCCCTGTTGCTAGAGATGGATCTCCTTGAGGAGCTTTTTCAGATTGAAGGCAGACAGCTACGAGCCACTGAGGATAGTGGAGCAGCTCCTGGCTCTTGTAGGCTGCTGCTGCGACTGGGGTGCTGGAGAGACTTTTGAAGAGGCAGCACCTTCTGATGTCTGACGCTGTGACTCCCTCCTTCAATAGCACCTCATCTCAGCAAAGACACATGCTCCCGAGGCTTCATCACCCTTCAAAGGATCAGAGCAATGCGAGCTTGATGTGTAACTATTCACTCTCATATTGTTTGAAATGTGAGGAATAGCAACACTGGTGTTCATGTTGGTCCACGATGGAGGGCACTTGTCCAAGAGGGCACTCACTGCAACTCGTCATCCACCTCGTGGAATCTGGTGGCTATGTGAGAGCCTCACGCACCGCCTGCCTTGTCTGGCCCACGCACTGGCCTCTTCCCCTGCAGCCTCAGCTTCCTCGAACTTGATGCACTCATCCTCTTTGATGTCCTCCTCATTGGAGGAGACGTGCAGCTCCTCCATGTCGACATCTAGCAGATCCTCCCCCCTTTGCAGCACCAGGCTGTGCAGCACGCAGCAGACCACGATGATCCATAAGTCCCCCTGGGGAGAGTACTGGAGTGCTTCACCCGATCTGTCCAGGCACCAGAATTGCACCTTTAAGATGCCTACGGTCTGCATAGGTGATCGGCTAGTGTCACAAGCCTCATTGTACCTTCTCTCTGAAGGATCCTGTGATGGCTGCATGGGCGTCATCAGTCACATCCTTTGCGGACACCCCTTGTCATTGAGGAGCCAGCCTGGATCCATTGTGCTCCCTCGACGTTGATGGGATCTGCGATCTACTCAAGATGTATGATTCATGGATGCTTCTTGTCTATTTGGCTCAAACCTGCATGATAAATTTCTTATGGTTGCAGACCAGCTGTACATTGAGCGAGTGGAAGCCTTTCCTGTTGAAGTACTGGAATGCCTGTTGCCAGGGAGTTTTTATAGCCACACGAGTCGATGGCAGCCTGCACCAGTGGGAATCCAGAAATCACTGCAAAGCCCTGGCATCCTGGCTTGCTTGATTTCTGTCGAAGTTGACGTAATTGTGGGCCTTGGCAAACAGGGTGTCTGTCACCTCATGTGCGTGAGCGGTTGAGAGATCCCACAGAGCTCTCTAGTGGAGCTCTGGATGGAGCCACTAGCGTAGAAGATGAGTGTGGCCATTGCTTTCAGAGCCACTGGCAATGGATGCCCTCCCAGTCCCTATGACGCCAGTGCCTGGAGAATGTGGCAAATGTGTGTCACCAGATCCCTGGACATGCGGAGAAATTGGCAACACTGGTTCTCACTCATCTGCAGATAAGCCATGTGTTTTTTTGTACACCCCTGGTTGCGTGAGCCACCTACACATGAATTTTCTGTGAGCCTCATCCTCTGCATCCAGAGGGGGCCCTGCTGGCCCTTGGTCTTGAGGGTTTTACTCCTCCATTTGGTAAGCCAGGTACCTCTGTCGTAATCTTCTCCTTCTTCTCTCCTGCCTGTATGTGATTGTGCAGGCAGCAATGAATCTAGCCTCCATCTTTCTGATGGTAATCTCTCTGCAGTACCAATGAGAAACAGTCAAGAGTCAGCATTGGCCTCCAGAGATCGTCTTTCTGTCAGTGACTCATCAGTGAATGTGGGTTTAAGGGCTTTGTTCCCGTGATGGCAACTAATTTCCCCTGCAATAATAGCCACTATGGGGTGTGTATCAAGATGCTTCATCCCCCCCACCCTGCGACCCCTCCCCCCCAAACCCCCCAAACCTGCGACCCCCCCCCCCCCCCCCCACCCACCCCCTCCACACCCTTTACATGGTTGACTGCTATGACATTGTTTTGGCCAGGCATTTAGATGTGCTGCTTTCAGCCCAGGTTCTGGGATCCTCATTCACTGCGTTCTAATATTACACTCTTTGGAATAAACAGGAGGGTAAATGTTTAGTCAGGAAATGAGATTATTTGAGGGGGATCTGAGGCTTCTCCTCTGTGAACTATCCAACTCCATGATTCTAACATGCTTCTGAAGCTCGTCTAGTCGCTCAATTGTTCTGGAGCTCATTATCACTCTGGGGAATTCCCTCGTTGCAAACAAGGGGTTAAAACAAGGAGATCGATTAGTGCCATTTTGCAGGGTTAGTCACACATGAATTCGCATCATGCCTTCACTTTCCTGATTCCCTGCATTGTCACTGAAAGGCTCCTAACATGTCCCAGCTGTGCCTGCCTCCTCATTTGGGAATGCACAGTTCAGTTCAGTGCTCCTTTAATTGCCCCCTCCCCAGTGCATGTACCTGCCCTCCAATCCGTCTGCAGAGCCCTCACCAGCGGAGTTTCTCCACATTTTAATTTTGTGCTGTGCCATCGCTGCAGGTTGGAAGATGATGATGCTGAGCTCTCACTGCCAGCCCAGCTTGGATCTTGCCTGTATGAATATGGAAACCCCTCCCATCATCCTGGAGGTGCTTAATGTTCAGGTTTCCATCACTCCAAGACCTCTAAATCCTCCCCCTGTATTCCTTGATCCCATTTGATGGATATCCATTTGTTAACCCCTGAATATTTTGAGGTGGATGTGCCTCTGCCCCGTGTAGACCTCACCCCTCCCCATCTTGAGGCTACTTGCACAGATAAACATATACACCCCCACACACCCTTGGATACCCCCACAATGCCTTTTCCCCATCTGCAGGCTGCAGATGCCTCCTCTCACTGTGTCACTTGCGGCCCAGTATGATACCAGAAACCCCACAGACCGAGGCGCACTATGTTACGACCACACCCTGCACACAACATGCTGGGCATGACTGAGACTGGACTGACATGTCCTCCCCCTTCCTGGACTGGGACATGGACAGTCTTTGCAAACTTAGCAATGTAAACTGAGGTGTTTCTTCACTCAGTACTCCTCCTATTCTGGTCCCAAGTGGCTTATGTCATTCTGTAACATACTGTCTCCCTGCACCCTCCCGCCCCCCCCAGTCATGTGTCTGAGTGCAATGCTCTCCCTCTTAACCCCCAGTACAGCCCTTGCCCTGCAGCCCCTTCCCATGTCTGAGGCCAGTTTTTCCCCTTCCCCAGTGCAGCCCTAACCCTGCAGCCCAGTAAAAGCCACCCCCGCCTTACTTAGAGACTTGCCTCTGACAACTCCCTGAAAGAGATGTGGTGCTGATTACCGCAAGCATTGCCTGATCCTAGGTAGACAAACGAACCTTGAAGGCACAAGCAAAGTGCAGGTCACCAGGCGCACGTCGCTAATATACCATTATGAAACACTTTGTCTTAATTGAACGCCGACGTACCCTAATGATCCAGCATGGGAGGCTTGATTCTGGTGAGGAGTCCTTTTAATGAGATGCAAATATATTGAAATTATGCTCCCAATGTGCCATGGTGGGAAATGCGGCCTGCCATTGAAGGCTGCAGCGCAAAATGGCGAACTGGTTTCATGATGCTGTAAAACCCATTTTTGGTCTTCTCGCGATATTTTCCACTCCCACCCACCACGACACCCGTTGCAAAAGGGAGCAGAGAAGCCCAGGCTTAATCTTAACAATACAAATGGCTTCTGAACTTACCAAACTTTAAACCTGATCAAATACCGTCAGTAAACCCTGAAGATTATTTGAATCAACAGCCCACAGCACCAGTGACTCAGAATTTACAGCTCCTAATTTAGTGCAAATCCCCAGAGGTTACAGTAAAATCGGATCAAGGCAGTGTAGACAATTTGTCTCACGTATCCCAGAGGAGTCTTGCAGACCCCTGCACGAACCACAGTTTGGGAATGCCTGGAAGAGGGTGTTATGCTGATAACAATAGTTGGAGAGGGGTGTGAGGACGCTTATGTGGAACATAAAGATCAGATTGGACCAATTAAATTGAATGGCTGGTTTCTGTACTGTAAATTCTATGCTATATAGTGCCATCACTGGTGGGATGGTATAACTGCAGTGTGCCAAGTTTACATAGGCTGTTCATTACAAGTGCGAATGTGGGAATATATCACAAAATACTGATACAACAGTATAACAAAACATAACAACATGGAGCAAAGTGCACACAGCTGCAAGATTTTTAATATAACAGAAGCATACACTTTTCATCAATTAAGAACACTTCAGGCCTTCTATCTTTGGCTGTCCTTGCAGTCAGTGAAACCAGTGAACTTCTTGTCCTTGAAGAATAAATTTTTACACAATCAAGAGTTAACAAATGTGCTGTTATTGCTGAAATATTGAGAGCATTACTTTATCCAGTTTACATTTTTCCCAGTTTTCTCCTCATCTCCTTTTTTCCTTAAATGGACTGGCTCTTGGTGGAGTGTAGTGTAGTACACATCGACCAACCTTATTCAACTAATCATTCTTCACATGCAATGCAGGCTACTGTTGTCTGGGTCTTTGAACCATGCTGGAAAGACTGAATGACATCACAGTCTAGCTCGTTCCTGTACCTTCGCCAACATCCACCATGCATACTTTCCAGCAAAGTTTGTTAGATATTAATTAGGAGCAGAATCCCTTGCTGATTGTCCACCCTCTCCTTCCTAGACTAGGGACATTGTCTGACTGATGTTAACAAACTGGTTCAATACCCTACCATACGGAAGAAACTCAGTAGTAGTGCTGTTCACACTGCTGTGCAGTTCCAACTGCATCAAAACATGAACAGCGGACAGTGCAGTGACACAGCACACTGAAGCACAAAGTGCAAAAGTGTGAGAATGCGCTCTTGGTGAGGAGCCTCGGGTAACAGGAGCTCAAGTCAGAGGATCGGACACAGATGTTCGTCTGCCCAGTTTTATAATGCTCAAAATTGTCCGAGCTTTGGCCAAAAAGCAGGAGCATTCTTGCTCTGCTCTGTTAACTTCAGGTCCAGGGTCTCAAATCTGTTTTAGCAATGAAGCAGCCTGAATTATTCTGCCAGCCACATGCCACCCTCTACCAAGGGATAACAGTGCTTGAGGTTTGTAGCCTATGCATTCCCATCACATTTTTTACATTAGGTGAGTGATGAAAGTTCTCTGCTGACTTCAAGAGCATTGAAAGCTCAGACTTAAAAACTCCCAGCCTGGTGGTCTTACAGGGTCTTCAAGATTACAGTCTGAAGCCACACTGCTGATCTAAAAAGTTGGGCTCCCAATTTCGTGTCATGGCACGTCCCAAACTATTTCGTATTGATGCAAAAACAGTTAGTGCCCATCTAAGTAGCTCATCACAGCATGTTGTACTGGGAACTTATGAACCAGAAATGTGTTTACTGTTGCTACTAAGAAATGGAAGTGGCAGCACTTAGTTTGTAGAATACCTTTGATTTGATTTGAACTGACCTGGAGTGATGACGCCCTAATCAGTGCACTGCGTGCAATATACAGAACCATTATTCTCACCATCATCAGGGATTATTTTCACTGAAATTCAACCAGCACACTAAACGTCAGTATGCCACCCATATTTCACTGGCTACTTCGTTGGTGGCAGGGAGTCATCTGAAACATCCCTGGGCTGCCCTGGGAGCTGGATCTTTAACTGAGGATAATGTCAATGTTCAAAACAATTAAGCAACATAAATAGGCTCACTGAATCTGATTGAAAAGGTTGCTGCTGGTGTTGGCAGCTTTTAGTATAATTACTGCTAATCATTTGACCTGCGACACTGCTAATTGGTTCGTATGATTACCTCTGTTCATACCTCCAGAAGTGATTGTTGTCATGTATTTTGCACAATAAACGGAGCTCTTGTAATTGAAAACAGTCGATGAGATTGGAAGGTTTTTAAATCCCTTGAGATCTGTGAGAGTACTTCCCCTTTAGTCTGGCTTTTTTGACCACCTTTTTTGTAGTTTATTCAGATAATTATATCAATGAAGGAATGCCATTTGGCTTTGTTGTATGTTTCATTAGCTCTCAATTGCACATATATGGGCAGCAGTAACCCTGACGAAGGGCTAGAAATCTATTCTATGGCAATCTAGCAGCTAAAGAGCTGCTCTCAGAGTTCCCATCCCTTTAAGGGGTGAGAGCCCGCCACCAAGAGCTGGCAGCCAATCAGAAAGCCGGCAGCTCTTCAGTCCCAGCAGCGCCACTGGGAGCAGTGGCCATTGCTGGGACTGCACTCAGCTGGGAGAGTCAGCATGGATGCTGCCCTCGGAGCAAGGTCTGGCTGTCAGGGCCAGTTAGGCAGGCCCCACTGGTATGGGAGGGGAGGCGCAGTTGATGAGGGAAGGGGTGTTCCTGTGGGTTGTGGCCTTTGCTGCCATGGAGCTCCTTTGTGGGCCACTGAGTGCCTGATTAGGAGCCCTCACCCACCACCCCTCTGCCACTACTAAAATGCCAGCAGTGGCGGGAAAAGGCCCTTAATTAGTCACTTAAATAGAACAATTGGCGTCGGGGCCTCCACATTCCCTGCCACCGGCAGAATACCATGGTGACGGCAAGGCAACCGGCACGCCATCTTCTGCCCTCCCCCCCAATTTTTTGGCCCTCCCTGTCTCCCACCCCACTCCTGTAAGCCCCCCCCCAAAAAAAAATTCAGTCCAAAGGATCAGACCTGTGAGCAGGTTTGCTGGAGATTCAATTAGTTAATTTCTTTTTCAAAAATGCTATGAAAGCTTTTGAAAAATTGTGTAACAAGCAAACTTTAAAGCACTTTGGGATGTTCTGAGGTCAAAAAAAGTACTATGCAAATGCAAGTCTCTTTATTGTTTCAGCTGCTTTGCTAACCAACTGGTTTAGGTGGCTGTATTAATTTGATTCTGACTAAAGGAGCAATAGTGATGCAGTGGGTAGTGTCCCTGCTTCTGAGCCAGAACCGCGGGTTCAAGTCCCACCTCAGGACTTGATGGCTGAAGAAGGTGCGTTTATAACGTGGCGAAAAGTATCAACCTGCAGATACTTCCAACATATCCCACCAAGGTGGCTGGCAGAATTTAAATTCAATTATAAATCTGG
Organism: Carcharodon carcharias; assembly: GCF_017639515.1. Taxonomy (NCBI): domain Eukaryota; kingdom Metazoa; phylum Chordata; class Chondrichthyes; order Lamniformes; family Lamnidae; genus Carcharodon; species Carcharodon carcharias. The sequence continues at coordinate 20,829,547 of NC_054472.1, read as the reverse complement.
ATTTGAAAGCCAGTCTCAGTAATGGTGACCGTGAAACTATCATCGATCGGTGTAAAAACCCACCTGGTTCATTAATGCCTTTTAGGAAAGGAATTCTGCCAATCTTATTAGGTCGGGCCTACATGTGGCTCCAGATCCACAGCAGTATGGCTGACTCTTAAGTGCTCTCTGTAATGACCTTGCACGGGCAATTAAGGATGGGCAACAAATGCTGGCCTGGCCAGCGACACCCACGTCCCATGAAAGAATGAAGGAAAAAAACCATCTGGTTCACTAATATCCTTTAAGGAAGGAAATCTGTCACCCTTACCTGGTCTGGCCGACATGTGATTCCAGATCTATAGCAATGTGGTTGAGTCTTAACTGCCCTCTGAAAATGCCAAGCAAGTCAGTCAGTCCAAGGGTAATTCAGGATGGGTAACAAATGCTGGCCTTGTCAATGATGCCCATGTCTTGTGAAAGAATTAAGAAAAAAATATACCAATGGAAGATGGTTAGAATGGGAAAGATTCCTGTTCAGCCATGTGATGGAGAAAAATTGGAGACTCTACCATCATTATTAATACCTCCAGGCTACAACATGCATGTAAAAGTGTATGTTGCCACAGCAACTTGGACCCCTTGGGGGATCGGTTGGCTAGTGTGGATCAGATTTGTGCCAACAGCATGGAATTTGAGTTCCCTACTCTGACTGGGGCGGATTCAGGACTGCCCCCTTGCCCCATCCTTGGCGGAGATTGTGGCGCTGTGGGTTGGATCCATCTTTGGGCAGAGAATTGAGGAGCCACACCCATTTATTTCTGGCTTCCACATGCATTTGCTTTTAGTAAATAGGGCCTGCATCAGTTGGAAAGGGCCTTCATTTAAGGTCTCACTTGACAAGGTCTGCCAAAGTTATTCAAGTGAGCGTGAATCCGTCCTCACACTTCTGGTTCAAAGGTAAGATTGCTCACTGAGCCAAGCTAACATTTGACTGAAGTGCCAGTAGTAAAAAAATCTGAAAGACTTTCATTTAGATAGCACCATTCACGACTTCAGGATGGCCCAAAGCATCTTATAGCCAATGAAGTACTTTTGATGTGGAGTCACAATTGTGATGTAGGATAGGTGGGCAGCCTGTGCAGCAAGCTCCTGCAAAGAGCAGTGTGATGAGGGCCAGGTAATCTGTTTAGTGATGTCGGGCGAAGGAAAAATATTAGCCAGGATTCCCCCTCCTCTACTTAGATTAGTAAGGCAATTTGAACAAATAAAAAAAGCACAATTTAACATAAATACCCATTTGTTCCTTTTGTTAGTGAATTATTTTGGGTGTTTATATAAAGCAATGTGACTTCCTGGATGCAAGGAGTTGTGCCAGGGTTTGGGAATGCACCTTCAATTAAATATAGAGAAACTCCCTTAAAAACATTAGCTCTTTATTCATGGAATAATGGAATAATTGCATCCGGTGACACAGAAAATGCAGTAAAATATTTAAGTCTGAAAGGATTGGGTGATGGAAGCTTCCTGATGGAAATGTAAAGCAAGTCAACTCTTCATGTGAGATTTACAATGGGAAGTGGCTGCTCACTGGCTTGGATATGAATGTGATGACAGGTGACTTCAGTGGCAGGGCTCATGCTCACAAAGCAATTAGGCATGCTTTTGGCTTAAAACTGCATCTTATGGGCAGGACACCAAATTTAAGGTCAGTTCAAATCTAATGTTGTTTGCTTTGGATTAAACTGTAAACAAAAGGTGATGTGTGCATTACAGTTCACTCAGGAAGTCCAAGTTGCTGTGGCAACATAGCCATGCATGTTGTAGTCTGGAGCTATTGATAGCTCCAGATGATGGTAGGAGCTCCAACACTCTTTCTATCGCATGGTTGACCAGGAATCCCTCCCCTTTTTACCATCTGGCATTGGCGTGGGCTGGAAGGAGTTGCCTGTTGATGCTCTACCTGTTTGGCCGCGTTATGAACACACGTTCCTTGACCATCAGGTCCTAAAGTGGGACTCAAACCCAGAGGTTCCAGCTCAGGGGCAGGAACATTACCCACTGCGCCACAAGACATCCTAAACAAAAAGGTATAAAGCTGTAGAGTGATATATAAAAAAATACACTAGCGAGGGCAACTGCACCATGTAACTCAAGGTTCTGAGGTTTAAGGTGACACATTGTAAATTGTAGCCTGCAGTAGCAATGTGGACTTTTGACACCGGCACAATGACATAGAGCTACATTAGAAGACATCCAAAAACCTTTCAACTGGAGTAGAGATGTGGGTCAGGTTGAAGGTACAGCGGAGAACATCAATTTTAAGGAGCGTTCTGAGGGTAGGGAGAAATTTTTTTTAAAAGCTGAAGGATTATAGAGGGAATTCCAAAACGTGGAATGAGATAGCAAAAGATTGCGGCACAAATGAAGCTGGGATAGGGAATACACAAGAAATCAAGATAGAAAAATGGACAGTACATGCAGGTATCCAGGGCTGGAGGAGATTGCAGAGTAGAGAAGAGCGAGGCCACAGTGGGTTAACGGCAGCAAAGAATTTGTAATTCATAGTCTATGCAAGTGGGAGCGCATGGTGGTCACAAAGAGAGAAGTGATAACTGTGGGTGCCATTTTAGCGCGATAGAATGTGGGTGCCCACGCTCTGGATGAGTTGGAATGGAACTAGGAGGAGTAGCAAGGAAGTTGTTGGAAAAGCCAAGTCTGAGATTACAAAGGTGTGGATGATTGTTTCAGTGGCCGTGAGTAAAGGAAGCAGATGGGTTTATCTCAGAGGTGAAAGTAGGGAAATTGCTTTGTTGTCACTCCAATCAATGTTGCATTTAATAACTGTGTTGAAACCTGCTACATCTCCTCTAACGTTAATCAATGGTCAAAGACTAGAAGTCCAGAAATAAAGGGGCCCAAGGCGGTAGCAAGAATGTGATAACCTAGAGCTGAGCCCTATAAGAGAGCAGGAGGCTAAGGGGGTGCAGGCATAGAAAGATTAAAGCTGAAGCAGCAAGACTGGGAAGAAGGTCAAGAAGCAGAAGTGTAGTGACCACAATTTTTTATCTGCCAAGCTTCCTATCTCGTCTGGGCGATCATGGCGATGAGCTAGAGTAAATTCTCATTTTTACGACTTGCATCCATCACCTGAATGAAGCTCAGCAAGGATAACCTGGAGGGAGGATCGCACTCAGAACTTGCTGGCTGTTCCTTCCATTAATTTCAACAGAAGGATAGCCCAGCAGGTTCCTTTAATTTTTTATTCATTCATGGGATGGGGATGTCACTGGCTAGGCCAGTATTTATTGCTCATCCCTAACTGCCCTTGTTCAGAGGGCATTTAAGAGTCAACCACATTGCTGTGGGTCAGAGGTCACAAGTAGTGACCCATACGTAGTCACAAGCCAGGCAAGTCATGATGGCAGATTTCCTTTACTGGTGAAGCAGATGGGTTTTTACAGCAATCGACAATGATTTCGTGGGCATCATCAGGCTGTTAATTCCAGATTTCTATTGAATTCAAATTTCACCATCTGCTATGGTGGGTTTGGGAACACGGGCTTGGGTCTCTGGGATACTAGTCCAGTGACAATACCACTACGCCACTGCCTGCCCCTTACCGGTGTGTGTTCCTTCCTGCCAGGCTTCCCCTTCTGATCTCCTTACCAACAGTGCTTAAGGTTCATGCCGGTAGTGGTTACTGCCCCGGCAGTGGTTAATACCCAGACATTGAGGGGGCTTAATTGACCAGGCTGCGTCAGGTTGAACCACTTCCATCAAGGAAAAGGAGGAAAGATCAGACACAGGCAGCTCAGTGTCGCTGGATAACTCAGAATAACTGTTGCTGGGTCAAAATCCTGGAACTCCCTTCCCAACAGCACTGTGGGTGTACCTACACCACCTGGACTACAGCGGTTCAAGGCAGCACCTCACCATCACCTTCTCAAGGGCAGTTAGGGATGGGCAATAAATGCTCACCTATAGCCAGCGATGCCCACATCCTGTGAAGGAACATAAGAAAAAAGTCCCACGTGTGCCCCTTTAGCAAGAAAAAACATAGCAGGGCATTTGAATGAGTTGCGGGGAAGACACAAGCACCTTAAAAGTACAGAAAACCACTGGAGCTTCTGGGCTTATTTTTACATTAGTTTTGAATGAAGCACAAAATGGCACTCTCATCTTCTAAAGCCTAAAACGCATCTTATTTCACATTTGTAGTGATAGAAACTGATTTTTTTAAGAAGCCTCATGATCATTATTTATTTCCTAATCTTAGAGTCATGGAGGTCAACAGCACAGAAAAAGGCCCTTCGGCCCATCGAGTCTGTGCTGGTCAAACAGGTACCGAACTATTCTAATCCCACTTTCCAGCACTAGGCCCATAGTCTTGTATGCCATGGCATCGCAAGTGCGCATCCAAATACTTCTTAAATGTTATGAGGATCTTGTTATCGATGTCCAAAATCTCGTAGACTTACCTGAATGTTTTAACTTCAGCTTTTCTAATCTGTTTCTTACAAAGACATTAAATCGAACAATTTCACTGCAACCATAACTCCTTTAAATTTCAGCACCTCAGACCTTGAGGACACTGTAGTGGGTGAAGGAAAGGTTAAACTTTAGGGCTGTCCAGTAATCTCACGGAAATCCACCTTTGGAGCGTGGAAGCTCAGAGATCGCTCAGAGCAGGTTGCGAGTGAGGCCAGCTGCAGTAACAGAATTCTGTCAGGTTTGTTTAATCTGCATTCCTGAGTGAGTGATAGAGGGAGAGGCAAATGGAGAAGGGTCTTTCATTCCAAAATAATGTAGTGCGGAATGCCGATGTGTTAGTCACAGGTTACCATTGAGTTCAGTGGGCAGTCAGCCAATGCTTGGTACTCCACTTCAACATTTCCGCACTGCAACCAAATTTATCTATTATGTAGCACACACTGAGCTCACTTGTCACCTGTGAGCACACAAAGATACGCAGTAAAAATTGTCGAATGTTTCTAAATTTTAAGGTATCATTCATCAACAATATGATACTTCAGGTGTCTTTGTGATCACTGAAGTAATTTACAGGAGTTTTTCCTCAGCAGTGGACATAATTTTGCCCAGGGACTGACAAACGCTTCACTGCCCCATCCATTTATGGTGGTGCTGCTTCACCCTTGAGACATGTCAGCAATTGCCCCCGCTCCCTTTTTTAAGTCCTGCCTTGTGAAAGGTGTTGGATCCTTGCTAAGAAACCCGGTGCCTTTTGCTACCTTGCCCGGTCATCCATTCTTGATCATAAGAACATGGCAGCATGATGTGCAAAGCTGGAGGACGAGTGTGGCCTGGCTGTTTTACCATATGTGGAGCAAGGGAGAAGCAGAGATACAGCCAAGCTCAGCCCGACACCCAAACACATACAAATGCCAGTCACTAGTCACCAAGGTTAGTGTTCAGGAGCAGAACTTTAGTGGGATTTCCTCCTCCCATGGTACCAGAAGCACTAGGGCTAATTCTGTACACCCGCTATTTGGGATCAGCCACATTTCCACAAACCAGGGATTGAACGAGAGAATTCTATGATCTAGGCAGTATGGCAACACAGAGAACCATTGCGAAGCTGTAATATTTAAGTTGGGGGTGCTTATCTGGCTATCTTTTTGTTTTCAACACCATTTGCGAGAGGCTGCATATTCTTCCTGTGATTTTGTGTTTTGCCTCATCTCTCTTTGTGCTGAGAGTCTGGTCTCTGCTCAGCATCTTCTCCTGGCAGCATGGAAGAGGTCAAGAGCCATGTCTGGTGAATCATGAGCTCAGTGTCCATGCTATTTTGTATCCTTGAAGTTAAAAGATGCATGCCTGCTTGTTTGGGCCCATACCCCAATATAAGTCAGTGTCTTCAGGAGAAAATTGGGAATCAAAGAATAAAGTTAGAATGCTAGCTCTCCTTCTCCCTCCTTTCTTCCCCCTCCCATGCATTCTACCCGCTGCACGAGCCCAAAACAGGCAAAACTTTTTGTCAGGCTCAGCAACACCTCCAAGGCAAACTCTAATAATGGTGCAAGATTTTATGGTAGTAATGATGGTGAAATAGTCGGTGTTCACCTCTGAAACTGACAGCAACTTTCAGACTCTCCACATTTTCAGTTAAACATGGTAATCCAGGAGTTGCTGTCAATAATTCTACTCCTCTATTGCGTGCGCTATTGAAATCCAGCCCAAATGCAATCAATTAGAAATCACGGAACTGATGAAAACTCACCCTTTACACCATTTGTTTCACCATAGAAATCCTTGAAAAACTTAGGTCTTGTCAAATGAGGTGTACCTGGGTTTTTACCAGTGTACTAAGTTCATAGTTGCTGATGAAATCTCATTTTTTTCTAAAAAAAACTAATGTTATATTTGTGGAATGTCAAATTTCTCCATTATAAAAAAAATCATGTTTTAAAGGAATATTTTTTAAAGTTTGTTTCTGATATCTCAGATTCTATTTTAATCCCATGTGTATGTCTGTGTCATTTATTTCATTCCCTTAGAATTTTAATTAAAAGTGAAAAATTCAGTGTATTTTACTTCCTGGTTTGCTGTCCATGAGAATACTTCAATGTGATAGGCTGCTTACTCTGCTTGATGACATCACTGTTGGTGGATACCTGGAGATTCCCTTGACTTGGTACCAGATTCAAGCTGAGGTCAGGAAATGGAAATCCAGCTGACAGGTTGCTGAATCTTTGCAGGCAGCTTTCTTCAAGCTCAGTTTCTTCACCCCTGACTGTGAAATACGAGCCACTGGCATCCAAACACAGTGTAAAGAAAAATGATTTTTCTTTTAAAGATAAAGGTCAAAAATTGGTGTTTTTTGTGTATTGTTTTGATGGCAGATATAACATCATCCAAGCATTTGGAAGTGGAGCTGTTAACATTACAGGAGAATGTGATGGTGCAAGACCAGGGAGGCGATGATAGCACCACGCTGTTTAATGAATTCACTGACTCATCCCCATGTAAACATAGACCAAATGTTTCTGTCCATTATAATTGCAGCAAAAAAATGTGTTCCTCATGCAACATGATACAACCTGTGGAATCTTAATTATGTTCTTTAGAAATAGTCATTTGGTAGCACAGAACTTGAGTATTGCTGAAAAAAGAGAATGTTGAAGCATTTTATCTTGCACTCATCAGGACACTTTGCAAGAATATCAATAGAAGGGGAAAACAACAATTTATACTGTATGAGAAGAGAGTGCTGTTTGGTTGGCAAGTGCTCTCTGATTGATAGAGACATTGCCATACAGAATGCACCAATTGATGTGGCTGACAGTTAACTGCCAAGTATTGTTTGAAATTTAAACCAAACAGCTTGACCCTGATTGGTCATGGCATTTGCCTAAGGAATGAGTCAGTGAATGGCTGTCACTTAATTTGTTTAGCTGCAACAGGTGCAATGTGTGTACATGTTATTTCTGCCTGCAAAGAACTGGGCCCTGTGTATTAATATATGTAGCATCCTGTACACGCAAATGTGCCACACTGCAAGCCTGACTGACAATCTTAAATTGCTTGTCAGCGTAATTCTTCACACAGTGGATTATTTAGCAAATATTGTCCAACCACAGAAGCACATCTAAATTTGGACACTGTGGCCCCATTGCGGGTGGGACTTGCGCGGACGCCCCAGCCAGAAGTCCATTGACTCGCAGCGGGACTGGAAAATCGCAGTGGTGGGCTGGTGCGGAAAACCCCGCCATGCGTTTTGAGCTCTGCAAGTACGGGCTGGTTGGGTACGGTCTGTACCTTGCCCATTGAGAAGAGTGGCTGGGACATACTGTTTGATATAATCCGCCAGTCTTTGGGATGTACAGCCTACATACCTAGCATCACACTGGCACTGGAATTAATATACTACGTTACCCATTTGTGTGATAGGCAGAACGTCTTCTTGCCAACCAATCAGCACTGTCTTCTCACACAGTGCAAATTGTTTTCCTCTTATATTGGTATCCTTATGAAATGCCCTGATTAGTGCAAGACAAAAGGCTTCCATATGTCTTTTTTTTCTTTTTTAAAAAAGTTAAACCAACGCTCAAAAGTAGGATTGATGAGGCTAGTGTTGACATTGGATGACAGTGTAAATGGACATTTTCAGCTGTCTGTTAAACATCTCTCCTGATTTCCATTGCCATTGAAGTCCACAGGCAACTGAATTCATATCACCCATTTTATACTGTCACTGAAAGCCAACCCTACCTCTGTTGTGTGTTCAGTCTCATGGGCTGCAAGGGAATCACTTCAACCAAGGTTTTAATTGCATACAAATTGTTTATCTCTAAACGCAATAGCGTAAAGGTCTTTGGAAGCATTTGTGAAGAAAAGCAAATCCACGATGATGGCAGGCATATAGCCCTTCATAGATGTTACTTCCCAACTTCCAGTCAGGGCACAGGTAAATGGAAATGACAATAGTACCATAGATATTTAGAACATAAGTGGAGTATAAACCTCTCCGCTGCCGTCATAT